>NW_012115511.1:4351885-4426697 GCF_000951035.1 Colobus angolensis palliatus
CCTTTCTGTTTGTTAGTTTTCCTTCTAACAGTCAGGACCCTCAGCTGCAGGTCTGTTGGAGTTTGCTGGAGGTCCACTCCAGACCGTTTGCCTGAGTATCAGCAGTGGCTCACAACAGCAAATATTGCTGAACAGCAAATGTTGCTGCCTGATCGTTCCTCTGGAAGCTTCGTCTCAGAGGGGTACCTAGCCATGTGAGGTGTCAGTCTGCCCCTACTGTGGGGTGCCTCCCAGTTAGGCTACTCAGGGGTCAGGGACCCACTTGAGGAGGCAGTCTGTCTGTTCTCAGATCTCAAACTCCATGCTGGGAGAACCACTACTCTCTTCAAAGCTGTCAGACAGGGACATTTAAGTCTGCAGAGGTTTCTGCTGCCTTTTGTTCAGCTATGACCTGCCCCCAGAGGTAGAGTCTACAGAGGCAGGCAGGCCTCCTTGAGCTGCATTGGGTTCCACCCAGTTCCAGCTACCCGACCACTTTGTTTACCTACTCAAGCCTCAGCAGTGGTGGGCGCCCCTCCCCTAGGCTCATTGCCACCTTGCGGTTTGATCTCAGACTGCTGTCCTAGCAATGAATGAGGCTCCATGGGCATGGGACCCTCCGAGCCAGGCGCAGGATATAATCTCCTGCTGTGCCATTTGGAAAAGCACAGTATTAGGTTAGGAGTGACCTGATTTTCCAGGTGCCATCTGTCACAGCTTCCCTTGGTTAGGAAAGGGAATTCCCTGACCCCTTGCGCTTCCCAGGTAAGGCAATGCCTCGCCGTGCTTCGGCTCACGCTCGGTTGGCTGCACCCACTGTCCTGCACCCACTGTCCCACAAGCACCAGTGAGATGAACCTGGTACCTCAGTTGGAAATGCAGAAATCACCCATCTTCTGCGGTCCTCACGCTGGGACCTGTAGACTGGAGCTGTTCCTATTCGGCCATCTTGGAACCCCCATGTATGTCTTTATAGTAAAGTTATACTGGGAACTTTTTAGCATTGTCTCTGGTGTCTGTGCAAGAAAGAGGTTCCATTTTGTTTTATTGTTCATTTGTTTGTTTGTTTTTAGAAATAAAATCACAGATAGGGCCTTTAAAAAAGAATTAGTTGAGACCTATTTAATGTCTTAGAATACTGCTTATCATGTTACATTTCCATGTACACTTGAAAAGAATTTATATTCTGCTATTGTTGGACAGATGTTATAAGTATAAATTAGGTCAAATTTAGTCATAGTGTTATCTAAATCTTTTATACCATTGCTCATTTTCTCTCCATTTGTTCTTTCAATTATTGAAAGAGGAACATTGAAGTCTTTCCTATAAAAGTGTGTGTGCTTTTTAATTTTTTTTTTTTTTTTTTACAGCTCTCTTGGTTTTTGCTTTATGTTGAAGCTGTGTAATTGAGTGCATAAATGTTTAGGCAATGATCCTCTTTATCCATGATAATATTCTTTGATTTGAAATCTACTTTTTTATTGTTAATGTAATTATTACAGCTTTTTTTTGTTAGATTGGCATGGTGTATCCTTTATATCCTTTTACTTTGAACCTATTTGTGTCTACATATTTCAAATTAGTTTCTTCTGTACAGTATCTAGTTGGGTCTTGCTTTTCTGTATAATTAGATAATCTATGCCTTTTAATTGCATGATTTAGACCATTTTCATTTAAGGTTATTATTCATTTGATGAAGTTTAACTCTAGCACATTGATCACTTGTTTTCCATTTTCTCCCTGCTCATTTAACCTTCTTGTTCTGCTTTCTTTTGTATTAATTGAACATTTTTATTATTATCTTTAATTTTCTTTATTTGCTTATTAGCTATAACATTGTTTTGTCATTTTAGTGGTTACTTTAGGGTTTTGGTATACATTTTAATTTATCACAGTCTAACTTTCAATTATATAAAGTCATTTAAGGTACAATATAAAAATCTAATAATAATGTACTCTCATTTCCCCACTTCTGTTTTTGTGCAATTTTTTTCATGGGTTTTATTTTATCTACATCATAAACTTCACATTACTTTGTTATGATTTTTGTATAAGCAGCCAATTATCTTTTTAAAAGATTTAAATAATAAAAACTCACATATAGTTACCTAGGCAGTTAGTATTTCTGGTTTTCCTCCTTTATGTAGACGCATATTTCTGTTATCATTTTCCCTTGCCTAAAAGATATCTTTCACATCAGTTGTAGTGTGTATATAAGGGTGATGTGTTCTTCCTGATTTTGTTTGTCTGAAAATCTTCATTGAATTTTTATTTTAAAAAGTATTATCAAGAGGCATAGAATTCTAAGTTGACAGTTTCTTTTTCTTAGCCCTTTCCTCACTGTCTTTTAGCTTCATTATTTCTGGTGAGAAATCTACTGCTACCTTCATGTTGTTCCTCTGTCAGTGAAATGTCTTCTTTTCTCTGGTTCTTTTTATGAATTTGTCTTTAACACTGATTAGAAAGTTACGTTATGATTGGCCCACATGTGCTGCATGTGTCTCATTCTTTTCGGACTAGCAGCTACACAAGGCTGTACTTTTCATGGTGAATGGCAGGAATGCAAACCAACCAACCAACTATGAAAGCACATTTCCAACCTTTGTTTGCATTACATTAACTAATATCCATTAGCTAAAGCATGACATATGGTCAACCCCACATAAGGGTTGGGGAAGTAAAATCCATCTATCAAGAAGCTGTGGCAAGGCTAGGCATACAGATTATGCTCAAATTGCACATCTGCACTGGAAGAGGTCCAGTACCTTGCTAATAAACTTAGATGTCCCAAGTAGAAGACACCTCATGAAACATAGCACAGATTATTACAATTGGCAATATTTTCCTATTGGAAGATTTTTCCCCACTGTGGTTTCCACAGCTGGTCTCCTTTCTTAGGAGCACATTCTAAGTCACTCCTTGTAGATTTCTGATGATAAAGCAGTACTCATGATCAAGTTCCCAAAAAGCTAAGAATGTTGAGACCATACCATATGTACTCTAATTGTGATGAAGGTGTACAGGATTCATTTGTCTTGTTAAGGAAAATTATACTTTACTGTGTTTCAACATGTAGTGACAGAGTTGTGAGTACATTCCTGCCCTTTTAAGAAAGAATACTACATAAGCAGGCAAAATGCTTTTGCTATTTTTGTAGCTTTACCAGAATATTCTTTGACATGAATACCTTAAGGGATAATTCTCAAGATTAAGAGGGCAAAGCTAAGTAGAAGCTGAGTCTGAAAAAACCAGCTACGTATTTTGAAGGCAGTGAAGTTGGCATTATGGATATTTGATGACAGTAATTTTATGTATTCACATGTTGTGTTAGTCCCTTTTCACACTGCTAGAAAGAATTACCTGAGACTGGGTCATTTATAAAGAAAAAGGTTTATTTAACTCACAGTTCCGCATGACTGGGGAGGCCTCCAGAAACTTTCAATCATGGCAGAAGGTGAAAGGGAAGCAGGTGAAAGGCAGAAGGTTAAACGGTGGCAGGAGAGAGACAGCAAGGGGGGAAGTGCCACACTTTAAAACCATCACCTCTCACAAGAACTCACTCACTATTGTGAGAACAACATCAGGGAAACTACCCCCTTGGTCCAGTCCCCTCCCACCAGGTCCCTCCCTTCACTCCTGGGGATTACAATTTGAGATGACATTTGGGTGGGGACACAGAGCCAAACCATAATCACATGTACGCATTGTTGCTAATGGTAATCAATGACATTAGCTTCCATTTCCATTTTGAGTATTTCCTAGCTATTATGTACCTATGCATTTATCGTCTTTATTACTCATGGTAATCCTATTAGGTCTTATTAATCCCATTTTATTCACGAAGAAACCGAGGCTCCAAAAAGCTCAATTAATTGGCCAGGGAGAGACAGCTAGCAAGTGGTAAAATTGGGGTATAAACACAGATTGATCTCAATCAAAGTCTGAGCATAGCCCATTATAGTCTGATGCCTCATTTCATCCTTCATCTCTAAATTCCCATTTGAGCTTCCTTAAGGGGATTCATTCGGCTTAAAGGGAAATAATGAATATATTCACATGACCTAAAATTTTATGGAGAACTTGCAGAACTTTGAGAATTCCTCTGCGGATTCTTGGGGTTCCTAATTGAAAAACTTGGGTCTGGGGCATCATTGGCAGCCTGGCAGGCCTTGGAGTCAGAGGTACCAACTGCAGTCTTACCTCTGCTGCATGGCAGCTGGGGGCCATGACAACAGATCACCATTCAGCCAATTCTATTCATTCTCCCAAATGGGGAATTGCTGCCATCTCTCCCTCATTTTTCTGTAAGGATTATATTTGAAAAGGCAAGTACAATGCAGTTTGGAGAACATGGCAAGATAAATGCTTTAAAGGCAATAAAGTGTTGTCAACATTAGACTGCACCAAAGCGTGTTGTTAACTTGAGGTAATGTCCATATGTGTAAAGTTCTTCCAAGTAGAATACATTTACTAAATTTTAAATATATAATTTATACCAACATAAAAGTTGGGGAAAAACAAAGCTTATGCAGATTTTGAATAGGAAATCGGTTGATAGTTTTGTGATTGCAATTAGTAAAGAAAGTAGAGCTCTCAGAAGAGCATTATCCTTGTGAAATTTTTTTAAAAGTATATATGGGGAGTTACTATGCTGCAAAATAGAAAACACAAGGCTAATAGCATGATGTATTAGCAGCTTTCTTCTGCAATGAGTACGGATATGCTAAGGAAAGTATTTAGGTTATACCACTTCACTGTTCTTTCTTTATTTATTTTTTATTTTTGGGAGGGAATGGAGCCTCGGTCCGTCACCCATGCTAGAATGCAGTGGCAAGATCTCAGCTCACTGCGACATTCGCCTCCCAGGTTCAAGTGATTCTCCTGCCTTAGCCTCCCAAGTAGCTGGGACTATAGGCATGCACCACCATGCCCAACTAATTTTTCTTTTGTCTTTTCTTTTCTATTTTTTTTGTTTTTGCATTTTTACTAGAGACAGGGTTTCACCATGTTAGCCAGGATGGTCTTGATCTCTTGACCTCCTGATCCCCCCACCTTGGCCTCCCAAAGTGCTGGGATTACAGGCGTGAGCCACTTGTCTGGCCCTCACGTTTCATACATTTCTCAGTTTTTAGTGTCCGTGATGAATATTAATTAAAATAACTCCTGTTCTTCAAAAATCTGTCTCCAAAAATCTGTTTTTATGTAATACTTTACCCATTGGTTTGACATTTCAATTTCTAGGCAACAGAGTTTTTTTTTTTAAATAATTTTATATTGAATGCTAAACACATATAATTTAAATTTTATGGAAACTGACACCAACTCCCTTTTCTGTGTTATACTTTATGGGACTTTGTCTTAGCCTGGCCCTTTACTGTGTGACTTAAGCCTGGGTTATGCCGATTTCAAGCCCACATTGTTTTCATGTGTTATGATACCAGAAATAAATGAACAAATGATAATGTTTAGTATTATAGATTTTTTTTTATTATCAGAGCAGGACTTTTGTCCTGTGTCTTATTTGGCTTACCTTCTTTCTAATTCAAAAATATTATTAATGGGAGCTCATTTTGCAGCAAATGTTGGGAGGCATGGCTGTCTCCTCTCTCCCTCCCATTCACCCTCACTCATACACATACACAATTGAAACTAACAATACTATGGATGAAGACTGGATCAAGTGATTACCAAATCAAGGGATAGGGTGCCAATGAGGGAAGGAGGCAGTTGGGATGTGGTCACAGTGGCACCTTCTTTTTAAAATTTTAGCTTCCCAGAAGAACATCAGCAGTATTGCTGTAGTAAGTCCAGATCTTGACCCATTTTATCGATTGGGTTATCTGTAATTTCTTGATCTGAGTTCTCTGAGCTGACAGAAGAGACTCCTTGCATCTTGGTACATTAGGATACATCCTTGGAACATTCTCTTTGTTGACTGGACTTGGAGCTAGACAAAGGACAAGAGCTAGAGCCTGGAATACATTCCAGGGCAACTTAGGTTATACTTGGCCAGAGTTAGTTATTTCCTTCTCACTGTGTTTAGCTGAGTGACTGGGCGCATATTGGTGAGCCACCATGATTATAAAAGTGTGTTTTGGGGATACCCAATAATAATATTAGAGAGAGTGTACATGGGCTATATCATGGTCTTATCAGATTCAAGCTAATACATGTTTTGTTTTGTTTTGTTGTTTTTTTTAACAGAACGAAGTCCCTGAGGTGAAGAAAGAGGAGACTTTGCTGGATCTGGACTTCGATCCTTTCAAGCCCGAGGTGACACCTGCAGGTTCTGCTGGAGTAACCCACTCACCCATGTCTCAGGTATCAGGTGCTTTTTGGATGTTTGGAGATATTTCATAAACCTCAATAATTCAGTGTGGTAAACAATGATCCCTATATCTTTCATGACTACTATCTATTTTTACTTTTGGTTGACAGATATTTCCTAATAGGAAAGAGGGGTAGAAAGGGGACCTTATTGATATCAGTTATTCTAAGCCTCCCATGCCATCAGCTTTCTCTACCCATAGAGCTGGCATAACCATATATTCCTGTTTTCTCTCCCAGAGTAATTGCTACCAGTGTCTACTTTGCACTCAGAACTGTTCAGGTTTACAGGATACATTTTATAGATTCCCTGGATGAAGCTCTTTCTTTTGGCTTTGAGTTTACTCTTCTTGCTGTTTTCTCTACTTCCCTTCCTCATACTTTGCAAGTTAAGGTGTGTTTGCAATGACCATGAGAGCATGGCCCAGCAGAAGCCGTTTTCAGTGTTGATAGTTCTGAACTTGATGATGCTGTGTTCATCCTCCACATTGGAGAAGCTCCCCTCCTGTGATCGTGATTATGGTTTGATGGAGATTTGCCTTCCTTCCCCAAGCCTTTTTGCTCACCACTCTCTCCCTCTCCACATTTCTTCCTTTCTGATAGTTACTGTCATTACATTCTCTGTCAGAGGATACTGGTGGTAGATGCTGTAATGACCTGTGGGTAGGTCCTCTGGAATATAGTTAGTTTACAGCTCTCTATGCTAATAGAAGGAAGTTAACTCAAAATTTGACAAAACAGAAACCGTTTATATGAGTACTTTGCGAATGTTTGTAGCCCCACATTTGAATTTAGGCAAAACCAAAGTTGCTAGAGTGTGCTTCAAATGAATTAGTGGAAGAGTATTGCAACATTCACCCTAGGAATTGAGACCTAGCTTGATTCCCTGGTCTTGAAGCCTTCTTGGTATATCACACTAAACTACTAGGGAATAAATAGCTCAATATGAACCCCAATAAATAAGGATTATGTCTATTCCATGCTTTATTCTAGAATGTGATTGGACTTCTAAAGGCCTTCCTGTTGTAAAATATGAACAATAAATGTCTGAAGTGTTAATAAAGTAGGAAATTAATAGTCTAGACACTAGCTTTAAAGATGCTGTACAAAAAAAAAAATAAATCTCTTAGGTGAATGTTCCAGGAAGCCTCCTGTATTAACTCTCTTCTAGAAGATTCATGATGTGCATTATGAATATTAAAGACTGAGAATACTAAAGACTGAAAAGTTCTGCAGTTAAAAAAAACTGTTTATGTTTGTTTAACTTAGAGTTTCCCAAATTTGTTTGAACACAGAAATTTATGTTAACTACACTTTTCTTAATATTCATTGGAATGTTCTCTAAAACAATATTTTGAGAAGTATTGTCAGCAAGTTTGAGGATTCCACTTTGGTGACCAAGAAAAGTACAAAGTGAATGTACATATAATTGAATATACTTCCTTCTCAGAGCTCTTTCATTGTATAGACAGCCGGCAGAATTCACGGGATTTTCTCTGCCTTACTCTCCGTGCTTTTTTTTTTTTTTTGAGGCAGAGTCTTACTCTATCACCCAGGCTGGAGTGCAGCCATGCGATCTTGGCTCACTGGAAGCTTTGCCTCTTGGGTTCACGTCATTCTCCTGCCTCAGCCTCCTGAGTAGCTGGGACTACAGGTGTCCACCACCACACCTGGCTAATTTTTTGTATTTTTAGTAGAGATGGGTTTTCACCATGTTTGCCAGGATGGTCTCGATCTCCTGACCTCGTGGTCCACCTGCCTTGGCCTCCCAAAGTGCTGGGATTACAGGCGTGAGCCACCATGCCTGGCCCATGCTTCACTTCTTTTGTGGCAGAAGCAAAGTTTCTGCAGTGGATGCTGGAATGATTAGTGGGTGAGATTTCATAGCATTTCTGTCTACAAGTTTGAATCAGGAGAGAAACCTCTTTCATGTTAATTCATGATTACATAATCCATAAATCATGAAACTGTGTGTGGCCTCATGACTAAGAGATTCTTCAAAATTAAACAAAAATGACCTTGGTTTAATCTTCAAAATCTTAGTTCTGAAGGACATACATCACCGCAGCGAGGGCAAGCTGTGTGTGTCCCTGTGCTCTTCCTCAGGGCCAGGTAACAAAACCCTCTAGGCTCCTGGTGGCCATAACTGAGTCATTACACTATAGTTGTCCTACAATCCAGCTTTGATCATACCTCTCCTCTCTTGCTAAGAACAAAAGTCTTGACTGAATGACAAACAAAGCACGGCACTGTTAGGTCTGCTTGGTTTCTTTCCTCTTCACTCAAAATGACCTCCTTTACTCATCACCTGACCCCATGTTTTCAAGTGATGTTCTTGCTGCTAGCAGAACACCTCATCTTGTGATCTCTGCAGTATCTGTGCACACTAACGCATCCTTTCATGATCCTGAGGATTGATAAACATGACATTTCACATTTCCTGCCTTCCTTTTAAAGAAAATACTGCTGATGTGTGCATGATGCAGAGACATGTACTAGCTTTTATGATCTTTGATTCTTAAGGAGCTATGAAGCAATGAAATGCGAATCATCTAGATAATCAGAAAACATATATTAGATCCATGTACAGAAAATTGTGGCTTTCCATGGAGCTGTTGTCTCCTGTCTTAGTCGTCCTACAAGAAGATGCTAAGCAAGAGACCAGGCAGGCTGCATGGAGATAGAGGCAAGGCGGGCAGTGCAGAGCGGTTAGAATGGGTCCCAACCAGGTGGGTGGATATCAGTTAGAACTCAGGGCCTGCTTTCTATAATACAGAACCCAAATGAGGCCTCTGCAATCTCAACTGGAAACCATCATATTTTTAAGGTGGGAATGCCAGGCTCTCTAGTTTGCTGTTCACATTTAGTGATTCAAAATAAGTACATAAACATGGATCCATTCTAATCACAAAGACATGGGCATAATGGGATGTGGCTTTACCTGCAATTCTCAATCATAAAGGAAATAAGAAAGAGAAATCTTCCCTACTCCCCTCACCCATAGTGGAAGTCATTTGAACCATCTGGCCTCACTCCCCAGGATTCATAAGCTTTATAATTAAAATAGCAGTAGTAAGTGTAATTCATTCATGTCTTAGGGGGTGCTCTGCCAATTTGTATGATTACCAATTCATTGAGCAGTGTGTTATCATCTAATTTAACATATTGAAGAACTATTTTTCTGGGGCTCATTTACCATCAAACTGGTCATCCTATATCCTCTCGAATGAGATGGGAAGGAAATAGCATTAGCAGTGATTAGGGCCTGCGTTTCCTCAAAAATGTGATAAGCTCTAAAATTTGGATACCTTGTTTAGTTCATTTTAATGAGGTGTGTGTGTGTGTGTGTGTATTAAACTAACCTCATTCATGTTTCAGATATAGTTTTCTACTCACATAGTGAAGGGTGAGATTGATTAGACCTGTGCTATCCAAAGCTAAATGCCATTCAAGCTTATATTAAGTATAATAAAATAATGTAAAATTTAAAATGTGCTTTTGTTACCCTAGCACATTTCAAGTGCTCAATAGCCACATGTGACCGGGGCTACCATACTGGATAAGTACAGATATGGATCATTTCCATCACCAAAAAAATTCTGTTGGACAGTGCTGTACAAAATGCTTTAAAAATGCTTATAATTTCAAGAACTTTTGTCACGTCAGCATTTTTTTATGTTTTGGATTTGTATAACTAACAATATTTTTGTTTATTTGCTTTCAGACATTGCCCTGGGACCTATGGACGGTAAGTCACTAATAACTCTGTTTTCATGTATCTTGATCCCCAGAAATTTGGAAACCTTGTTATATTTTATTTCATTTGCAACAGAAAGAAGACTCATACAATTTAATGATGATGTAGTCCCCTAGGATGGTCATTAGGCCACTGAAAGTCTTGAGCATTATGAGAACCTGAAGATGATGGTGAAGGAAGAGTACAGTGGACCAGATTCCTAGATGAATAATGGTCAATAATTTGAATAATGGTCAATAAATTGGCCCTTTGTTTCTTTCTGTGGTGGTTGATGGCAAAAGGAGCTATTGTAGTGAAGGACATACACACTTAAATAGAAGACAAGGAAAGTGTGAATGAGAAAATGGGAGAGATGGGCTACTTAGCACATGGAATCATTTTTTAAAAATTATTATATTTAATGCAGCTTGAGTTAATAAAAACTTGAGCTTTACAGCCAGATGGCCCTAGATTTTAGTCCAAACTCTTCTACTTATAACCTTGAGACTTTGGGCAATTTCTAAAACTCTCTAAGCATCATTTTTTCTCATTTGTAAAATAAGGGTAACAATGCCTACCTCAGAAGGCTGTGTGAGGTTTAAATAAGATAATTGTAGAGTATGTAGCCTGGTATCTGGTATGTGTCAATAAAAGGTAGATATTATTATTGATGTTTATTCAGCTAATCTGATGTGTAAGGATAACTACTCCATAATTTAGACTTGGGAAAGTGTCACAAACAGAGCTTTGTGGTGGTCTCATTGGTGCTGTGAAATTAGCTGACTGGTCACACACCTCTACAGCCTCATATCCCTTGTAGCAGGGTCTTTGTTTTAGAAAAGGCCTGGTGATGTGGTCTTAAGAACCCAACTTAACTTGTATGTTTTCTTCTTTTATAGTGAGACAAAAAAAGGAAAGTTTGATAGATCTAGCTATTCCTGGGCAATGCCACTTCTGGATTGACTTTGCCACTTTCTTTCTCCCTTTAAAACAAAAAGATGTCTGTCGCTTCTTTCTGCAGTTGCAGGGCTTATACTGCAGTCTTTAAGATCCTTGGATCATCAAGGAAGGTGCTCAAGAAGAGAGATTAAAAATGTTGATTGAAACCACCAATGACTAAGTTATATCTTTTCTAGTGAAAAGTTTTACTCATATATTCACAAAAAGGCATGCATGGATTGATGCTCAAGTCATTTGAATTCTAACTTCAACTCTGTGTTAATTTTCTTGGAGATTAAAAAGACAATGCTTTTTTGTTATTCCAATATTTATATCTTTAGTGAAACTGTAACACATTTTCCTTCCCTAGCTGGGAGGGTATGGAGAGGGTGAAGGTATCGTCTAGAAACAGCTTTTGAACATTTCAGAGGACAAACTTGCTAGGAATGGTACCAATAACAAGAATGCAAAACAACAACTTTCTGAACATAATTGCTCACAGCTATTAATCATCTCAACTTTGCAAGATTTTTTTGTTATGTGGAGAAAATTGCTGCTAATTTGGAGGAATGACATCAAGAGAACTCTCCAGGCAGTCAGACTGGTTAATATCAGACCATTCTCCATCTAAACATCCACCTCAAAGACAGAGCCAAGTATAGGATGAGTTTGGGGAGTATTTTCTTCTGATACTGTGTCAGAGTGTGTGCTACTGTGTAATTTCTTGACCTCTAGTGCTTGATCTTATTCCCATGTTCTCAAACTTGCTTATGTGTTTGAAACTTTACATTTCAGAGTCTGCTAAAGCAGAAGTCATGTACTAGCCATAAAACATCCTTGTTGATGCTAGAAAATGACAGAGGCTTTCTTTGGGTTTTAGTTGTACCTTTTCTACAGTGGTCTTAAACAATTTTGGAACAAAAATCATTCCCATCACAAAACAAGTTGTAAAATTTGTTCCTAGGCCAGTAAAAGCTATAGCCTTCGGCAGAATGTTGACTCTAGACAGCATAGGATTTTTTTGTGTTAGTGAATTTTCTTCTCTTGCCTTATTGTTGCCATTTTCTTTACCTATACAGACAAGCGCTGATTTGGTACAGCCGGTAGGTAAATATCCAGAACATTCTGGATTTTTTTGGTATTTGATATGCATTACATACATAGTATATTTTCTAGAATGAACTGTTTCCCCATGGCATTGCTAGTCATAGATTTAAACCTTAAGCCAATGAATGTAATCACTTTCCAATTTGGTTTTACTAGTGCTACCTGCCTGAAGAGCTTTGTGTTTCTCATCAAATCTTACCATGATCTGTTTCATCTTTTGTTTTTGTTTTTGTTTTTTTTTCCTTTGCTCTTCTGCATACTTTAAAGACTGACTCTTCAGAAAGTCTTTCCTTGTGTAACCTGATCATGGAGGAAACTCCAGACAGTGGGTTGGCCGAAGAAATTCAAAGATCTCAAAATGATATAGGTGCATTTACTTGGGGCCCTGACACTAGTACAGACAGGGTCAGCCAGGAAATTACCTCAGGTGGGTTTGGAGAAGACTCTGCATGTCTCTCCGAAGCAGAGCAAGCCATAAGATTATCCACCAGGCTGCTTTCATCTGCTGACTGGCCCACTGTAGCTGAACAGGGTGAGCATGCCCCGGGGCCAGCCTTTCCAGGTGGAAATGAACAACTGCCCCCAAAGCCTGCACCCGAGGTTGGAGTTACCTTTGCTCCTTGTGTGGAGATGAAGCAGCCGTATGACCCACTTGACTCAGACATGCCAGCCATGGACACAGCTGGCCTGTTCAAAGAAAGTCATGAAGATGTGAAGAAGTCAGATGAAGAGGAAGAGAAACAGAAGATAGAAGATTCTCTGTGGGCAGGTGTGGAGACGTGTCAAAAGGTAGACACTGGAGCTATTGATATCAAGACACTAGAAGGTACAGAGGAATTTGAAGAGAAAGCATGTGAAAGGACAGGAAACAGAGTGGTAGATCTTCTTAATACCATAGGAAAGGAAGTGCATAAGACCTTAAAAATTAATGAAGTGGAAACTAGAAAAGGTGTAAGAGCAGGGTATAAGGAAAGTACAAACACCAATGAAAATTATTTTGAGAAAACTGACCTATTAGAAAAGGACATGGAAAGAGGAGATATGGCAAAAGAACTTAGTGACAGAGACCAAGGGCTACATGATGGAATTCAAAAGGTAATCAAAAATTGTGAGATGATAGAAGGCTTTGGAGCCAAACCTGCCAATCACCCAGATATCTTGAATCTATCTCTCCAGACCTACTCTGTATCTAATATTAAAGATGGCAGCCCTGAGGGATGGGATTTCACTAGAAAAGACATAAAGAAAAATGCAGTAGACACTCCTAACCATGATATGATATATTACCCAGCACAAGACAGTACAGATGCTGAAGAAACTCAGTGTGAGACTGTGTTAAATGCTTTTGTAGGTGACAGGGATAAAAATCAGGCTGTTTTATCAATAAAACTTGAAGTAGAAGCTCAGTCTAGGACTGACCTTAATTATTCTCTGGGAAGTGATGCAAACAGAAGAGGTTTATGTTCATGTAAGGCAGAAAGTTCACTAATAGAAGGGTCTGAAAGAACAGTAACTGAGAACTGTAGTCATACTGTTAACTTGCCAAGAATCGCAGAGATAGACTCTTGGGGAACAGATCCAGGTCAAATCTGGCAACCAAGCTTGGATTCAGCATTGAATAATTTGGATATAACAGAATTCTCTGGTATACCAGATGACCAAGCAAGTGGATTTGCCAGTTGTCTGGATTCTATTAACCATGGGCCTATCAGAGATACAGAAGGCTTAGATAATAGCTGGACACATTTAGATGTAGTTGAGCACAAGGAAGAACTGGAGGTGGACTTACTAGCAGGTGTATGTAGGAAACAAGCCATTGCTAGCTGCTGGGAACAAAGCCAGGAGATAGCAAGACCATTGATTTTGGGGACCTCCCGGAATGCTAGCACTGAGAGTTCTGCTAGTTCCCGAGACCAGGACATCAACAACTCAGATTTATCTGAAGATGAAATTGCTAACCAGAGATATGGATTGTTGTACCAAGAAATAGAGGCTGACAAAGACGAGGTACTTACCCTGGTCTGTAGCATAGACTAGCCAAAAACTTCTGTAGGTTCTGTTTTTCCTCATGTCTCTCACCTACTTCATTATCCATCACTATCTTCTAGGAGGCCTAATCTCTCTAACAGATTGTCATGTACGTCTTGAAATCTGTGCAAACCAAACACAAATAGGTTGACCAAAAAAAAAAAAAAAAAATGCAGCAGCATCAACAACAACAAAAAACCCAACAACATAGGCACACACACACACAAAGCAGAATGATTGTGTTGGGAATTAATGAGAGTCTATGTTACCATCTCATTTTCTGAGTTGATTTCTCCCTACTTTCACTTTTACTATGCAGGAACTAAAAATGTGCTAAACCAAGAGCAGCACAGACTAATTTACTGTTCCTAAAATGGTTCTGCTCCAATAAGAACACATGAAATGTTTCAACCCAGGCCCACTGAAACTGTAAAATATCATAATTGCTGTTCATCAAAATGATGCATTGTAGAAACACTGGAAAAGCTTCTTCCAGATTCTATCAATGGCCTGAAAACAAGCAACATAACTCCTAGTGGCCTTTTTCCGGAATCATCTTCTCATAGAGAAAGTGGGTTTGGGTCGGCACCAAGCAGTAATGCAGCAGCAATCATTGTAAAATTAACCTTTCTTTTTTTGTCAGCCTATTTAAAATCATGCAGTGTGGCCTTTTGCATTTCCTAAGTTATTTCATGCACAGCAACCTTTTGTATGATTTTAAAACTTGTGGTAGTCTTTACTTTCCAACTTGTCTACTGGATATTTACTGGTCCTACAAAAATGGTAATAAAAAAATAACACAATCTGATTTTCGTTTCTGTTTAGGCTTCTGGTGGTTCATTTAATGGATTCACACAGGTAAGGAATCTATTTTCTTACAAGATCCATCTGCTGGGCATGATGCACATGTTTTTCAATGTGGTTTGGTTCTCTGTGCCACTAATATAGCATAATGATTAAGAATGTCAGCACAAAATTGGACCCCACTACTTACAAACTGAGTAATGGAAACAGAATAGTAGCAACAATATATGATTATTGTGAAGATTAAATGAGATATGCAACAGAGTGTTTAGCCCAGCAGGCTAGCACACACTAAGTTCTCCCTGACTTTAGGTTAGCTTTTATTAATATGATTAGCTATACCATGGTCTTCTACCTTCTACTGATTCCTCTACTAGAAATGAGAAGTTGTTCTGATCTGAGAGATCCACTGGATTCAGCTGTTCTAAAGAAGAGCTAGGATTGTTTTGAACTAATGAGATGGATCTTTAGAAAATGTGAGAGGGTTTTAGGAGCTTCCTTGTAGAGATTCCTATAGGAACCACACTGCACAGAGCCTTGCCTCTTCAGCAGTGCTCCAGGAAGGAGCTGTTGGAAGATCAGAAACCATATGCTGGTTGTGTCCAATAAGGCAGTATTTTCCTTGGGAGTCTGTGAAAGAGAAACCACAAGATGAACTGTCCCATTAGGACAGTGTATGTGTATGTCCCAACAGGTAGGCAGGTGTAACATATGTAAAAGGCTGGCCACGTGGCTCTCAGGCGTCTGGATCAGTTCTGACAATCTCTTCAATGGAGACCTCAAACAGGCTCGTCTGTGATGCCTGCTTTGTCTCAGAATGTCAGATGTGAACAGTTTCTAATAATTTAGCACTTAGAATTCTCTAAATACATATTCATAATATATTCATAAATAGAATTCTCTATTTAAAGGTTTCATTATTTTTCCATGTTACCTATAAAAAGATAAAAACCCACTGATATTCCCACATCCAAATACAGATGCACACAAACACAAAGAGAGATGTTAATGCATCTCTTCCATCTTCAGATAATTCTTTTGAAAGGTTATCATAGGCATTGTCATCAATTTCTCATTCTTTTCAGGTTTGTATTTCTATCAGAGTTACGAATGCACATAATTTTAAAAGTAACAACTTTTATAAGGGCTTTTATTTTAAAACTTCAGACCATCATACACTCCCTTCATTTCCTGTTTCTTAGAGGTGAATAATTTCACTTCCTTCAACAAATTCTCTGTTTCTGCCCTATATGTGTGCATGGGTTTCTTATAATGCTGCTTTTTGATTTCTAAAGTATTATCTATTGACTCATCCCTCCGGAAGGCGAAGACTTAAAGTATTTTCCACCTCCTACCCACCCAATTCGCCCCCTCTTCTGCTTCCTGCCCTTCCTCTGATAGAGTTCCATTAGAGCCATCCGGGCAACCTGTGGTAATGTAACAGTGATGAAAATGCTATTAGCAGCCAAGTCATGAAGTTCACATTTTGTTTCATGCCAACTTTTTGTTTTCCTTTGTGGTTATAATTGTGGGTCTTATTTATTTGCCTGTTGGTTGATCTGCTTAGTTTTCTAGGTACTTATCGCATATTCAACCCCATACTCTGTAGTTATATAAATCTCCTATTTTGCTGAAAACATTAGACATTCGATCAGTTTCACCTTCTTGAAGAAATTGCCTATCTGGCCTCCTGGGCTGCTCTGGTCTGAACCTGGTACCCTATGACTGTGACTTGCTGCAGAGCTGTTCTCTGCCTCTTCCGTCCTGTTGATCATGGGAGCTACCTTCATCTCTCTCTCCTGTCCTTCCACTGTTTTCTGATGCAAGTTTCCTTATTTGTGGTTTAATCATTCACTTGGGTGGAGCACAACCTCCAGTAGCTTTCTGAAAAAAGTGTACACGGAAAGTGAATATTTGTGACCTTACACATCTGAACATGTCCTATGTATATATTAATATAATGGACTGCTAGTTTGGGTATTATATTCGAAGCTGTAAATCATTTTCCCTTAGAATTTTAAAGCCATCACTCCACTCAATCCTACCACCTAGTGTTGCCTTCAAGCAACTGTAATTTTGATTCTTGATATTTTGTAAGAAACCTTCTTCCCACTCCTCATTCTTTCTCTCTCTCTCCCTCCTCCTACCTCTTTCATCTTCCTTTTCTCTCTTTCTCTGTGGAACTTTGTAGCATCTTCTTTTTACTTCAGTGTTTCTGAAATGTTTCAATGATGGGCTATGGTCTGAGTCTCTTTTCATCCACTGTATAAGCCTTTTTAATCTCAAAATTTATGGGTTTTGATTTGGGAGAATTGTAAAAAATTAATCATGGCTTTATCTTTTTTTTTTTCCTTTGTTCTCTCATTCCGTAACACTTCTCTTTTTCATATGTTAACTTCCTGACTAGTATTCTATTATTTTTTCTTTGCTGTTTCCTTTTCTCTGTTGTCTTTCTCTACTTTCTCTGTTTGCCAACTATTCTAACAGGTTTTTCACCGCTATAATTTTTTCAATTTCCAACAACACTTTTTATTTACTGCATATTTATTTTCCAACAGCATCTTCTTCTTGTGTCATGAATGATTCTCTTGCATTATATCTCTGAAGACACTAATAATCAATTTTGATTTTTTTCTTTTGCAAAGTCTTTGTTTCTTCCACTTGCTTAATCCTTTCTATTCCATTTCTCTCTTTTATATTTGAGACTTATCAAATGTTCGGTGATCTTGACTGAATACTCATATTTGAAAGTGGGAATCTGAAAAGCTGACTGGAAATTTGTACAGGTAGATAGAGTTCATTGACTGTGGGCATTGTTGCAGGACTTTCTGGCTCATCTTTTCTTTTGGGGAGCCACTGAGGTCAGATTCTTTAGGCATTTTTTTTTTTTCATTTGGGCTGGCCAGATTTTCCAAGGAAGATTTATTTTGTCTCCTGCCTGCAAAGTTCAGGTCTGACTACTAGTGTAATGGAGGTGATTGGGGAAAAAATGGGAGCAGAATGGTGAGAGGGGTGCATGGTCTCAGTATTTATTATGTAAATACTCAGTGCTTCTACCTTCCTGATGTGCCTGTGTGTTCCCCAGTCCAGGGACCCTGTTTCAGCCTCTATATAATTAATCTCAAGTCTTCTGCTAGGGTAGGTAAGGATGTTGCTTAGTGTTCTTAGTAGGTAAGAATATCTTGAGGTCTGATGACTTTGTAATAGGCTTTTTACTATTCTTCTGTTGTTACCACTGCCCTCACTCCTGTTTCCTGTGGCTCTTTATGCTTCTAATTCTTCATCACTGGGAATTCTAAGGAACAAATCAGACTGATTTTCAGCATTTCTAACATCACCTTAGGATACAGATTTCTCTGATCCACCAAGTTACTGCTCTTTCATCTGCTTTCCAATTTCAACATTTTGTTGTTTCTGTCTTTCTTCTCATTCTTTTCATTCTTACAGGCTTATGCCTTTAAAAAAAAAATCCCTTTATTGTTGTTTAGTTTGGATTCAGGAGGTAACAGAGGTAACTGTATGTGTTCAAAACACCATCTTCATCCAAAAGTCACTGGCTCATCTTTTCTGTTAGGCATCCCCTGGATGTCATTTCTTCAGGCGTTTTGTTTTTTCCCTTGAGCTAGCAGATTTCCCAGGAAAGGCAATTGGATCTCCTGTTTGGAGGATGCAAGTCTGGCTACCAATGTAATGAGAGATGAAGTTTCCTTTAGAGGTTAATTTTCCTTTAGATTTCCTCCAGCTTGATTTGTTTAGGTCAATGAACATATTTTATGAAATTTTAACATGTGGCTCATACATAACCCATTAGAAGGAACACTTAAGTAATACAGTGAGATTGAATTCACAACATTTAAAAAGTTTAAATTTTGGAACTTCAACCACTAACTTCTGATTTGGTATCAACAGCCAGAGGAGAAGCTGTGGACTAAAGATGCCCCTGAAGCCAGTGGCCTCTGTTTAATGACTCTTGTAGTATTCTGCTAGCAGAGACTTATATTTAGAATAACTATTATTAAAACTTACTTTTGCATGTTTTGACTTAATGATTTAAAATAAAAGAGGACTTTAACATGTTTAAAATAACGTTTATTGAGGCCAGGCATGGTGGCTGCCATCTCTAATCCTAGCACTCTGGGAGGCCAAGCTGGCAGATTGCTTGAGCCAAGAAATTCAAGACCAGCTCGGGCAACATGATGAAACCCTGTCTATACAAAAAAAATACAAAAATTAACCAGGCGTGGTGATGTGCACCTGTACTTCTAGCTACTCAGGAGGCTGAGGTGGATCACCTGAGCCCAGAGAGGTGGAGAATGCAGTGAGCATGATCATACCACTATACCCTTTCTCAAAAAAAAAAAAAAACAAATAGAATCTATCTATATGTGTGTGTGTGTGTGTGTGTGTGTGTGTATAGAGAGAGAGAGAGAGAGAGAATTGATGGTAGCTAATTTAAACATCTTTTAAAAACATCTTCTATTTTTATCCTTGATTTTCAGCCCCAGGATACTTCATTATTCGCAATGCAGACAGACCAGAGTATGATCTGCAACTTGGTAAGTTGATCTGGGTTTGTGCTCTCGGGAAGTTGTTAGTTATCACTGCATCTAGAGTTTGAATATCCAGAATGTGGTTTCTGGATCCTGTACATTTCTAGAAGACAGGAGAGAACGTGTCTGTAAAACCTCAGTGTGACTTTGCATTTGGTTATTTCTATTCACACAGGCACAGTCATTCCAGCAAAAACCAGTCTCCTAATTATGAACCTCAGCAGAACACAGTGAATCCGTTAAGGACATGTATGTTTCCATATGAATATAACTTAGGCTCCAGTATTTAAAGTGAAATTGCCTCAAGAATCCATGTTTCAAAAGAAATCCTTGTTTGTTTCTTGAACCTGAAACTACCGCATTTCTCATCTCATCCCTCCACTCTGTGAGAGGTAGCAAGCAGTAATGCATAGTAGAGTTGTGATTCCTAATTTAATACGAAATGAGAGGAGAGACGAAAGCTTAGTTAGAGGATGAGTAAGAAATAGAAATAGTTACTCCTGGTGTTAGAGGAGATTCTTAAAAGATCAGTGTTGCAGTTATGATGGAAAACATTTTTAGCAACAGCTTAAAGCTTACTAGTAAAGATGAATGAAGAAACCTTAAGAGATGTCACTTTTGAGCACGTCATTGCTACACTTCAGAGGATTTGGGCTCTTTGAGGACTAGGTCATGAGGGTTATTTGTAGCACTATGGTTTTCTCATGGGAGTAGTGCATACTTATCCCAGCTTCTGCCTTTCATATTGGATGCTTGGAATTAAGATTAAATAGAATGAATTTTTTAAAACGATTTTATTTTTAAGTAAGGAATTCTGTTCTGGAGGGTTTGTCTTCGAGCCTGGTTTGATATATTTGCAAAGGCAGGTGTATCTCTCATACCTTGTCAATAGATTGTCACGCTTTTGTCTTTTGGACAACCAGCTGAAAGGCAGAGTCTCTCTGGCCTGCAAATAAATATTTAAATGTTTCAAATACAAATTATACTTGTGTTAGTCATGGAGCCAGTGAAACTCATTCTTCATGTTCGTTGGTGATTCTCCAGCTGGGTGATGGAGATGGAGAATGGAATTTTTAATTATCAACCATGAATGGTTTATGAGAAATGGAGAAATACCAGTATAAAAAGGAAAGGCAATTGGTTATAATTAAACTCACACCTACTACACTGATGCAAAAGATTCAGGTCTAGAATTCAGTGGTTTTTAAGTTTCGGTGAGCCTTTCCATATCATCCCTGGCTGGTCCTAGGAGCTTCCATGCTTGTCTTTCTCTTCTCTTTGTATGTATTCTCTGAAGCAGACATCTTGCCCCTTCTTTCCATGGGGAACTTTGCTTTGTCTTGTTCAGCATTGCAAATGCTGCTAACATTGGCCCTGCCCTCTGATCTAGGAAATCACAGTGAACCGATGTCTCCCAGTGAGTCCTGACTGTACACGATCTTCCCAGGAGCAAGAGAACTTCCCAGTGTTTGGCTCTTGCCTATTCTGAGTGAAGTAGGAGGTGAAGTTGATAATCAGCTGTACATCTCCCAGTCTGCATCATACAGCCCCGCAGGACATCTTTTGAGTACAGGTTTAAACCCTTTTGAATCAGCAACTCTTGCTCAGAGCTCAGAGCTGCCTCTGAAGCCCTCTGCAGTTCTCACTAAATTAGCTCTCTCAGGATTGGAGAAACTGAACACAAGTCCACATTGGATGTGACTAGACTTCTGCCCCTGCTCTCCCAACCCATCTCCTCTTCCTCCATGTTGACCCGCCTTTCATCTTATCACAAAGGATACCAGAAAAGGTGCTGCAAGGCTATACTCCTTATTTTATTCTAAAGGAAGAATTGGTTTATGGTCCTCAGAGTTAAACCATTGTGGTATCTACTGCCACCAATCTCTGTAAAGGATGCACCTCTTCCCTGAATGTGTAATGACTGCTACTGAAACAAACAATAGGAAATCATTCTCAGCACTCCAAAATAGGTGTGGCAGGGGATCAACCCATTTGCAATATCTCTCAAGGGAGACATCTTGTAGAAAAAAATGTTAACGGTAGGGCACAATTCCCACAGGACTATATTGAATCTCTCCACAAGAGGTTGCTCACATTTTTTCTTAGTTTTTCCCTCTTTCTTGACAAAATACTTATAATTTTGCATTATCTTGGAAAAGAAAGGTGGCTTCTATTTCTAAATTTAGGTAACTGATTTTGTATATAACCAGGCTTCACTGTTACTCATCATTTAGTGAGTTATACTATCCTCCTGGAATTTAGGTTAAGTTGTAATGCCATATTGTGAAATTTCATGTGTTATTGTCGTATGTGAAACATCTTGTGACTTGTGGGGACATAAGCAATCCTGTGTTCTCTTTATACTAGACCACAGTTGCGCTGTCAAATTTCAACAAGCAAATGCAATTAGACTCATTTATAAAATCACCCTAGCTATTTATTCTTGCCTTATAAAAATGTCAGAATTTCTTGAGACTTCTAAGAAACCTAGACTCTGATGCAAATATTTTTTGCATTTTAAGATATCTTTGCATTTTGTAAAATATATGATGATACATTTCTTTGACTCATGTTTTAAAACATCTCTTGGCTTCTCATCTGGCTTCGATCTTACTTCTTCCATAGCATAGACTCAGCTTGCAGTGAACAGCATCTACTTGTGGATTTCTTGGTGTTTTCTCAAATTACCCTTTTATCCTTCATTGTGAAGGTTATTTGATACCAGGCTGTCATAGCAAATCACCTTGATTTCCTAAATGGTAAGATCATTCCCTGAGCACTTACAGTATCTGTTTGCTGTTATGAAAACTTGTTCCATTATGAAGATAATTCTTTTCGAACAATAAAAGTGAAGTATTTTTCCATAAAGGACTCCTGAGAGCATATTAGTGTGAATTTTATCTCATTCTTTCCTAAAAATTATGTCAGGCCACCTCTTAAATCTTAAAAAAGCCCATAAAAAATCAAATGTCTATACACCTGTCTACCAGTCCTTTGAATTGATTATGTCCTTTGAAAAGAATGGTCGTGTGATCCTGGCATGCATAAAAATGGAATGATTTGGTGGGAGACATGAGACAAATAGTTTGTGTGTTTGTCCAACACTAGGCTACTCGTATTCATTTTGTATTACCTCAGCATAACTTTTCCATCACTTCTCTGGGGAACTTGCCATGTGCACTGACTCAGAGAAATGTACAGGACAAATAGAGGTGGGTTTTGATTGCTTATGGTGAGTTGGATAGAAGTTGCTGATTTCTCCAATCACAGCATTGATTAGAGACTTCTTACTCCACTGGGAAATCACTTTTCAACTTTTTTTTACAGTTTAAGTGTTCTGATGATAGAAAAGGATCTTATGAGCCCTCTAATGGCCATTCATTTAGTGAAAGAATCATGCTAGATAAATATGTTTATTTATATTAATAAGAATGGAAAAAGAAGGAATATTTTCCGTAGTTGTGGTGACATGCATTGGCTGTGGTGCTTTTAATGGCTTGTTGTTAGTTGATATTGCTAATTTTAAAACTAAAAAGGCCTTGATCTAAGAGATGTCAGAAGCCTGATTTAGCATATATGTGATTGAAATCAGGATGATGTTTATGTGTTGTATTGGGACAAAAAGACTTCACCCCGCCTACACAATTCAGGGGGTGTAATTGAACCACATGGAGAATACTGCCCTGTGGTTCTTTAAACAACTATTATATGAAGTAAATGCATTACTAAGGATTTTGTTGGAGGGAGAAAGGGAACAAGGAACTGAACAGGAATTTACAACAAGGCAGTAAAGTATCTATGATTGTGGTAGCGAATAGCCAGGTAGCTGGTTCTGTTCCTCCCAGCCTTGGAAGTGGAACACTAGCATCGTGGTGACCTGTTGGGTCAAATGAATGCATTTTAGCCGGACTATTAGAATGACTCTTTGATTTTTTTGGTGCAATGCATCTTCATAAAACTGAAAGGCCCTGGAACTGTGTGCCCTGCGACTTCTTCCTTACTCCTTCCCACTGGCAAATAATTGTGGGTCCTCCTAGAATTCTCTCTCTCTCTCTCTCTCTCTCTCTCTTTCTGTCTCTCTCTGGAAAATAGCAGAACCTTTTATAGCTATCATAGGTAAGTCGGTATTCAAGATGTTGCAAGTAAGTAAAATGGGTAGGTAAAACGGTAAGTCTTCCCTGACTTCAAGGGAAATGACAGTCTTGATGATGGTAAAGCAGAAGTTTAATAAGATTTTATTTCTAGTCTTTTCCGTTCTCTAAAAGCCCATGATGCCAAACGGGGGGCTTTTCTTCAGCACGGATTTCATGAAGCTAGTTGCCTGTGGGATGACAAAGAAAATCTTAATTGTCCAGTATTCTGTAATGTTATCTATTTACCTGTTGAATCTTTTTCCTCTAACCCTCAAAACAAACACTCCAAGGCTGAATCTGAACAGGCTCCGCCCACAGAGCCAAAAGCAGAGGAGCCCCTGGCTGCTGTCACACCTGCCGTTGGGCTGGACCTTGGAATGGACACTCGGGCTGAGGAGCCAGTGGAGGAGGCAGTGGTGAGCGCTACCTCCCTCTCACCCTCGATCTGCCTCACTGCCACAGCCATGCTCATCTCATGACCCTATGCATCATTCTCATCTTTGCCTCACTTGGGCCAAACATGCTTCATATCTGTTGTAGCTCCCGGGTTCAAAAAGCCTTCATTCCTGTTCTCTTTCATTTTTTAATGACTGATCTTATGATCTAAAGAAAACTGTACATAGCCACAGGTTTAGCACAGTAGAAGGGTTATAGAATTTGTGAGTAATCAGAACTGTTAATGCTTTGTTCTATCTGTGACAGCTGGAGACGTACCTTTATTAGGGATGTGACAAACAGAATAATAACTTTGTTCATTGTGTATACATATTGATTACTTACAATATTCGTTTTGTAGATTGGTTAAGGTCCGATGAGGTGTTGAAATCCCATATCACAACTCCATGAATCTATAAGGATTCACCATTTGCTCACAATTAAGTCTGCTGATGACTCTTATAATAATATGAACCTTGAGGATGTTTTGTTTCTGTGCTGGGATGGAGATCTATTTGTCTGCCTGGAAACCTGCCCTTACCCTAATCCATGCAGCCATAAAGAACACCACGTTGCAAACTGGGCTGAGCTCTGATATGTACCAAGTAGAACTGGACGTTGTAATACCCGTGAAAGTGTAGAGTACAAAATACCCATGGTGAGTGAAAAGTCATTTGTTTATGAAATGCAGAAAAATGTCTTCCAACAATTTCAGTCAGGGTACCATTTACTACAGCCTTCATAGACTATACAAATAGGAAAACCAATTTCTCTATTACCAAAAATAACATTCCCTAGATTAGATACCTAGAGAAATGAGGCTTACTTCATGTCGTTGGTGCCTTAAGTCATTTTACAGGGAAAATGGTAGGTCATCTGTCACATCAACAGTTTATTAATCAAGTAGAAAAATAAATAATAGTGCAGGATAGTAATGGAAATACTTAAAGTGGGACTGAATCTCTCCTAGAGGCGTTGCTTGCAGGGACTTTAGACCAGGGAGTGCTGTGTCCAGGGCCGCTCCCAGATTCACTGGAGATTTCAGCAAGTCCATGCAGACAGTGCTTTTTCCTTTGGTGTCCAGTGGTGATCTGTCTACTCACCTTAGCTTTAAGATTATTTAAATAACAAAGGAAGGGAAAAATAGAATTTAATTTTTCACTACTGTTATAATCAAGAAGATAATTGATTTGTAAAGGAATATGGATGATGCCAGGGAGTTAAAAAGATACTGACTTAGGTTTTGAGGGAAATTGTTTCAATTCTGAAAAGCTCTCATCAAATCCCTATTTTGACGACTTCACCTTCACCAATGTTTTAAAACTAGTTCATTGATTTTATGCCCAAGACTATTCAGTGTAAGGCTTAATGCCATCATGCCCACGTGTTTGAGCAGGGGCAGCACTGGATGTTGTGTGATAGATTGGAAATGTGGTATAGACGAGCTACTGTGTTTAATACAGGCTGAACGTTGATTCTCCATGATCCCTTCTAAGAGTGCCATGTCCATATACCTGCCACACCCACATCCTCATTTCAACAAACCAATCTAAGAAGGCTTTTGTTTTTTTCAGAATCCAGGTTTATGGTTTTCCAGTGGACAATATTAGTGGCCACAAATTATTAAGTACCTACTATGTAATAGCTAATATATATATGCATATGTTTGATAATTGTTTAAACTAAGGGTAATATGAAAAATATTCAACACCCTGTGGCACAGGCACCAACCGTCACTCAAACCGGCTTCCCTCATGTTGGGTAAGCAGCTCTTTGGAAGAATGCTTCATTCTGAAAATACCTTTTCTCCTAAAGCTCATAGGTGAACTGTAGAGTATCAAAAATTGTGATTCCTTGTAAAATGTAAGGCAATTTACAGTCTTATGAAGGATTCAGGCACCTCCTGAGATCCACAGGTGATGCAAGAATCACAGGTGCAGAGCTCACAATGTGATCCACGCTTTCCACAGAGAAAAAATCCAAGTTCATTTCTCCATATGGACTGAAAAATAATAGCAACAATGTTAACTAAGAGGAGACAGTTTACAGCAATTCAGTTTGCCTAATGCTCATCAGTAGTGGCTGCCTTCCATGTTTTTAACATGGACATACTTGGATGAAATCAATTCTTCCCATCATTCTCCCTTCTCCTTAGGAAAACAGAATCAGATAAAACGTATTTTTGTTTCCTAAAGTAGATTTATAGCTTGTTCCTTCTGGTCGTAATAATCTAACATAATATTAGGATTATATTTCTCTGGAGAAAGGTCTATTAGGTTGCTAGATATGTGATATTAATTGTAAAAACAAAAATCCCCATTGTGTCTCTAGCATTAATTAATTGGCTGGCTGTGGTTGTCATTAGTCAGCATTGAGTTGACATGACCTTTTGAGGTAATCCCTTTTGCTGCTGAAATGTCACCGTAATTATTAGTTCAGGTTTTGATAAAATGCTTTTCATCTGAGATGAAGTTTGTGATTTTCTGTTTTTTTTTTTTTTTAAGAGGCAAGTATAATTTCAAACATGGGAAATTTTAACAGTGTTTCCCAAAGAAACCGAGGGCTTTTAAGAAAAGTTTAATTATTACATTTTTGTTTGTTGTTTTATTTCTCATATAGCTAGTATTGTCATTGGTTTTTTCCAATAACATCAAATTTTACTAGTATGTCTCAGGATGCATTTACAAAAACAACACTATTGTCTTTCCTTTTCCAGATGTTTCTATGTTATGTAAATAATGAAAATATTTGTTAGAAAGAAAATGATTTGGGGCCGGGTGCGGTGGCTCATGCCTGTAATCCCAGCACTTTGGGAGGGCAAGGTGGGCAAATCACGTGAGGTCAGGAGTTCAAGACCAGCCTGGCCAACATGGTGAAACCTCATCTCCACAAAAATACAAAAATTAGCCTGGCATGATGGTGGGTACCTGTAATTCCAGCTACTTGGGAAGCTGAGGCAGGAGAATCGCTTGAACCCAGGAGGCAGAGGTTGCAGTGAGCTGAGATCTTAACCATTGCACTCAAACCAGGGTGACAGACTGAGACTCTGTCTCAAAAAAAAAAAAAAAATTCAATACGATTTCAATATTCGTTTCAATATATTTTAGAGAATTAAGTTGCAAAGCAGGTAAAGATGAACAACAGAGCCAATTCATAATGAATTATTTGGTTACAATTAATTATGGTTAAAGTTTTACCCACATTTATTCCATTTTTTTCTAGAGAGGCCCCTTCTAATTTTCTCTAAATTTCTGTCAGTGCCTGTATTTTGCTTAAATTGTGTGAATTATACCAGTGTTTTTGTTTTTTGTTTTTTGTTTTTTTTTGCCTATTATTTTTTCAAAATAATGCCGTGTAATTAAATTTGGAGTTAGCATAGTTTTTAAAACATATAAATGTAAGAAAGACTGGTAAAGACGTTTTTAAAATTGTTGGGGAATCCTGGATTATGAAACATTATTGACTCATTATTCTGGGGACAACTTTGGTTTTTGCTGTGTTTTGTTTTTTAAAAACTTTACCACTTAACTTGTCAAGACCAATTTAAACCAACACATATATACATATCAGAATTGCCAGACTATAGTCTATCAGCTTCATCTTGCTAGGAATATTTCTGTCTGAACAGAATGCATGTGTTCACTTCCTCTTTTACTCAGTTGACAGATATATTTGAGTCCTCTGTAGGTGTCAGGCTGTGTTCTGGATCCGGAGAATACAGGGATGCGGTAAATAGATATGGCTCCTGCCTCCTAGTTTCCACAGACTGGTGGTTGAGATGCACGTTACATAGAGGCTGAGGTGTCCTTCAGTGACACTCATGTTCATGGGAAACAGCATTTGGGTTTTCTCCTTTTGCAGGGTAAACATGAGAGCTAGCGTTTCCCCTGTGCCTCTAGATGTCATCTCCCAGTAAGTCAGAGGAAGACATTGAAGATCAGAGGAAGCCAGGGAGCTTGAATTATTGCCTGCCCTTATAAACATAGAATGATCTTCCAACTCCAAGTGCTCACACTGAAGCATGCTTTAAGATGTCAAGAAATATACGTATGTATATATTTTTCTTTTTTTTATGAGAACCTTGGAGATGGATGTTCCTATTTACCTTTCTTAGAAAAAAAAAATCACAGAATTGGTTGTTTTCTGAGTTTGACTGTATTCCCATTAGCAAATAGTTACATTTTCAGTGCCCCTCAAGCTAAACAAGTGTCTGTTTCTCTCTTGTTCACGATACCAAACACACAGCAGAGTATATAACACATGCCCATCAAATTATAAGTCATTGATTTGTTAATTGGTTGACACTGAAGTCTTGGGGTCCTTAAAGGGGCTGCAGTTTGATTTCTTAAAGTACAAATATTTATATGGTCGTTTTCCTTGTCTTTTTTTTTTTTTCATTCAGACACTTTGGCTTTTTTATATTTAGGAAAAGCAAGCCAATTATTATGATCAAAAGCAATGTCAGTTTTTTCATTCTGCCCCACAGCTCTGTGACACCTAAGCCCCACTTACCTCAAATATAAAATGGAGTTAATAATAATCACCTTAAAAGTGTTCTACGAGGGCTTAGAAATATTACATGCTGTCAGTTTCAACATCTGTCATGCAGAAGTTATTAATGACAGTTTGGTGATATCATTATTGTTACCATCCTGATGAAAAGTTGTTCAGAAGGAAATAAGCAGAAGCAGGGGAAATATGTACTCTGGGGAGAGAAAGCAGGAGAGGCAAAGGGTAACAGCCCCCTCTTCCAGTGTTGCCTCATGTCAGAAATGGCAAGGGACCCAGTCCCTGTTAGATCTCCACCAATACAAATTTCCACGTGGTTTCCAAACAAGCTGTGTCCCATCAAAATTCTTTGTCCTTTCTAAGAAGACTTTCCGTTTTCTAGGCACCTTCATACTCAGTAAGTGAATAGAGATTTTTTCTATCTTCATTGCCCAGGAGGTGTGAGTATTCAGAGAACTGGCAGTGCCCTCTCAGCTGTGTCCTCTTTCAATGTGGTTGTAGAAGGAAAAAGAAGGACAGATGATCTATAAACATGATACATCCAAATCCAATATAAGTAACTGAACTTAGATCTTTCTCTCTGTCTTTGCAGGAAGTCATAGGGAAGAGATAAAGTTAGCCAAGAATAAAGTGAAAGTAACAAGGTGATCAGTTCCCCCAACCTCACAGAGCAGGTTGATTTGGATTGGTAGGTGGCCATCTCTGAAATATAGGGCCACTGCTGTTTTGAGATGTGGCTGCTATTAAGTATTCATTAACCACCTACCAACTGCTAGTAGCAGCATACACACACCATTTTCCCTGCCTTCTGGAGTGTGATTTCCAAAGCCCTATCGCAGACAGGCCCAAGTGAGACTTTTGAAATGTCATTGTTTATTCAGAGTGTTGTTATAAATCTATGTGAACATGAACTCAGGCTTCAGGTTGTTCTTCCACTATTGAGGAGCCATTTTTAGGTGATAGATGCCCAGTGGCTTTTAAGTATTACTTTTGGCGTGTACTTTTCTTCTGAGGTGAAATTCACATAAAATAAAATTAACTATTTTCAAGTGAACAATTAAGTGGCATTTAGTACATTCACAGTGTTGTACAATCGTCACCTCTATCTCGTTCCAAAACATTTTCATCACTTCAAATCATAGCCCCATAGCCATTAAGCAGTGAATCCCATCTTCCCCTCCCCAGGCCCTTAGTACCTGCCAATCTGCTATGAATTTATCTATCTAGAGAGCTGATATAAATGGAACCAGACAACACATGATTATTGGATGATTTTGTGTCTGTCTTGGTGTATACTTTTTGTCACATACTAAATCTAGAGCTTTAGCTTGATATATTTAATGTGACTTGTTATCATTAGCTTCAGGATAAGAAACTCTTATTCTCTCTTCTGAATATGTATTGGGCCCAATTCATAATCCATCATTGAAACGATTCCTGGTCATCAACACAGTTGGGTAGCCTGTGTAAGACCAGACCCATTCAGATGTTAAAAAGACAACTCTGTTGAGATAATAAAGCCCCACCCCAATATGAAGCCCAATCCCACCCCAGAAATCAGAATTTAGACCTACAAGAGCCTTACAGATGTGTTCTACTTACTGGCTCACCCCTCTTCCCCTACCGGTGGCAGTGTTGGGATTTGTTTAGTCCATGGATAATGTGGAACCAACCCCCTAGGCCATGTGTGTTGAGTTCTCATCCACTTCTTGCCTGTTCCTATTCTGTCCATCCCTCACCTCCAGAATAGAAAAGCCCTTGCATGAATCCCTCCTGCTAGTCCTCCAGAGACATGAGCTGGAACCCTGAATATGATCAGGAAAAAGTGCTTGATTTGAGATCAGAGATCCCTTCCTTTTCTCTGGCCAGTTGCCTTTTGTTCCAGCATCAGTGCCCAAGCAGCTCAGATACTGCCTTTGAGGACTACTGTGTGTGTCCTGAAGTGAAGGAGTATGAGCAAAGAGAGTAAGGTGATAGTAAAGAAGGCCATACTGTGATAAGAGATACTAGGGAGCACTGGCATTGTCATGCATTCTCTCACAGCAGTCCCATGAAATAGGATTATTTAGGCATCAGGACCCGCATTTTACAGATTAAGAAAATGGACACAGAGAGATTATTTGCTTAACCAAGATCGCACACCTATAAAGTAGTGACATGTGATTCAAAACCTCCTCTTTTAATCCATAGCTGTCCATCTCCTGACTACTCCAGATGCTTTTAAAAAGAGCAGGTTTTATAAAAATGTATTTATCAACACATTTCATACCACGTCTAACTAAAGCCATTAAGGTCACAACTTAGGGTCCAAGCTGACACAAAGACTTCCTACAATGAATGCTTAGACTTGATGGATGTTCCTGGTTTGTGGTTGAGGAGTTGAACTGAAACAGAAATTCTGTGTAGCCTCAACCTTGAGCTTCTCAGAGGTAATGTATATTCTAATTCTTCACTTTGGCTGCAAAGCAATTTCACAGGGGATGTATATGAAAGACCCTGAATTAGCAATATGGGGGAACCTCCATGGTCAACCAGTCAGGTGGCCTTGGGGAAATAATTTTACCCTCCATACCAGTTTTCTCATCCTCCTTTAAAAGCATTGTACATGATAACCTCTTCCTGCTCCCCAAAATCAAAATGTATTACTTTAAAAATTCATTGTAGTAACAATTCCTTGTAGTAACAACAGCACCCTGTGTTTATGGCTTTTTTCCAGCCTCTGTTTGCTAGGCCATCGGGATGACATATCATTGCGGAGTGGCTTTTACTTACTAATGCCATGGCCAGTTCAAAGGCTGTGAACTCAAAGGTTGGCAGTCAGGCCTTCCAAGTGTGACTTTCAGCTGCCTACCCCTCCTCAAGCTTCAGACCCCACACTGCCATCTGGGCAGTTGCACAGTGAGATATATGTCGTGCTTGACAGGGTCAGGTTTGGGAGTTTTGCCAACAAAGTGTAATGACATTCAGGTGATTTGCAGATCACTATTTATCAGTCTAGTCTCTGGATGTGTCTGGCAGCCTTCCTTCTGCCTTCTGCCAACCTGAGCCTGGGCCTGCTTAGGAGAAGGCAGTTTGAGCGGTAACAGCAGGCACTTTACATACCATTCAAAGATGACATAGCCAGCCATGGGAAAATGCTTATTGTACCATGAAAGTGTCTTCCTCAAGCAACCTCTTTAACAAACGATTTGCAATCCCTGTTGAAGCTGTCCATGGTGACTGCTCCAAAAACTAGTGTGTACTCGTTTCCTCATCTCTGAGAGAGCACAATCCGTGGTACTTACGTTTGCATTAAAAGATAAGTCCCCTTTCCCTATCCACTTGTCCCCTATATGTTGCAGATAAATCACTAATTAAAACTTTAAATACTGATCTGTATTATTATTGGATATTCTGACACAAACCTAAGGGCCAAATTAACCAAAATTTATTAACTTTGAGATCTCTGTAGAAGACTTTAATTTTTAAAGAAAGTGATGGAGCTAGTTCTAACAGACATTGCCATGGCAACAGTGCTGCCTGCAGTTGAGTTGCTCTGGGACCCAGCTGCTGAGGGTTCATGATGGGACTGCAGGCAATACCTGGAGAGCAGACTGAAAAAGATGATTGAGCTGAAGGTTGTGAGGGGGACACCACTAAATTCCTTTATTAGAAAGGAGGCACATAAATGTGTCAAATGAAATTTGTGATACCAAGTGCCAGCTTTGAAAGGAACACTACTGGGGACACCGGGTCCCACGAGAGAGCTTGCCTCTGCAGTCACACCGAAGGAAAATTATGACCCAAATTGTTTTAAATATAGTCCATGCGAAGAGACTTACCAGTCACCAGCCCGTGCCATAGTTCAGTTGTCTTCTATCTGGGGCCATAATGATGATCTTGAGACTCTACCTACCTCTTGGGCTTGTCTTTAAAATGGATTCTGAAGAAAATGCTGTATTTTTATTAAAATGCCAAGGATCTTCAGACAAGTCAAGAGCTCAAGTTGGATCTAGAATTAGAGATGGTCAAGAAAAGGCAATGGGTGCCCTGCAGCCAGGATTCCCGCTGTATTTATCTTCCTTTGTTACTTTTCCCCAGGAGTTTACACAGCCAGGCCCAAAGGGACTTCCTCCAGCTCCATAGCGAATTAGTGAAAAAGTCAAAACTAAAACCCAGTCTCCAGTCTATCTCTAGTGCTGCTTCTACTTTATAATAGTTCCTCCCTTGTAAAATGAGAACATTAGGCCCTGTGGTCCTTCCAGCCATGGGATCAGATTAATCTCTAACTTGTGAACATACCTATAAACTAAAGGCAAAATGTCCAACTTCTAAATGTTCTCAGTTGTAGTTCTGTAGTGTAATGGATCAATTGGTCGTCTTTTCCACTTTTCCAGGCTGTACATATCTTAACGATGAAATCTATAGGACGAAATGAAATCTACAGGACAAATACAGGACAAAATAATGCAGAACAGTAATGTAGGCAAAAGTAATGTAGAGAAATTCTATCAAACCAACCTCTTCTTGATGTCTTTTTATTGCATAATCCACTATTGATTAAGAGGGATTTTGTGATATGTTAGCTTTGGTGCCCAGGTAGTATGTGTACATGAATAAAGGAAAAATTTGTAATCTATGCATCTCACTTTAAAGAGTAGCATTCCAACAATTTAAGTGAATGTATCAACTGTTTATAAGAATACACTCACATTCTTTGTCAGACATTACTTGGGAACCAAAAGTTATTTAGGAGGTCTCAGAATTTCTGTGGAACTCCCTGACTTGAGAGGTGTGTGGTCTTCTTGGTTATGGGATGGTGTGAGAAAATACAGAATTTAGAGTTAGACAGACTGTTTCAGTCCTTGTTTACTGACTAGGTGAGTTACTTAAACTCGAAGTACTAGTTAATTTTTATAGAAAATGGGGGAATATTTAATACGGTTGTTAGAAGAATAATGTATAATAAATGTAAACCACCTGAGATAGAGTCTGGAAAATTGTAAATTCATGATAAATGTCCACTTCCCCCACAGTATACAGAATGTGCATATATCAAAACTGTCAAGCAGAAACCTGTTTATGAATCAGAATCAGAATTATTATTCTCCATGTTTGGGGTAAATCAGTAAGCCTTGAATTCAGTGGTCCTGTAGTGAAATGTCTCGTAAGAGCAAATGCCAGGAAGATGTCTGTTCTCTAACTGTAGTATAAAGCGTTCCGTAGCTATGGAAGAATATCATTTGGCTAAAATTTAAAATATGTATGTCTTTATTCTATACTTATGGTTTGTATAATTTACCTTAGAGTATATTTAATTTTTTAATTTTTAAAAATTTTAAATTTAGTTTAGATCCAGAGGGTACACGTGCAGGTTTGTTATATGGTTATATTGTGCGATGGTGAGATTTGGGCTTCCATTAAACCCATCACCCAAATAGTGAACTTTATACCCAAGAGATCATTTTCCAACCTTCAGCCTCCTCTCTGTCTCCACTTTTGGAGCCTCCAGCGCCTGTTACTTCCATCTTTATGTCCATGTACATCCACTGGTTAGTTTCCACTTAAAAGTGAGAACATGTGGTATTGGCATTTATGTTTCTAAATTATTTCACTTAGGATAATGGCCTTTGGTTCCATCCATGTTGCTGCAAAGGATATGATTTTTATTCATTTTTATGACTGAATTACACTGTGCATATATACACCATGTCTTCTGTATCCATTCATCTGTTTATAGACATTTAGGTTGATTCTACAACCTTGCTATTGGGAATAACGCTGCCATAAACATATCAGTGTAGGTGTCTTTTTGATATAATGATTTTTTTTTCCTTTGGGTACATACCCAGTAGTGAAATTGCTGAATCAAATGGTAGTTTGGTTTTTAGTACTTTGAGGAGACTCCATACTGTTTCTATAGGGGTTTTACTTATTTACGTTGCAACCAGGAGTGTATAAGTATTCCTTTTTCTCCACATACTTGCCAATATCTGTTATTTTTGGACTTTTTAATAATAGCCATTCTAACTGATGTGATAGGGTATCTCATTGTGGTTTTGGTTTGCATTTTTCTGGTAATTAGTGATGTTGAGCATTTTTTCATATGTTTGTTGGCTGCTTGTCTTCTACTGAGAAATATCTGTTCATGTCCTTCACCCATTTTTAAGTAGAGTTATTTGTTTTCTCCTGTTGATTTGTTTTGAGTTTCTTTTAGATTCCAGGTATTAGTCCTTTGTCAAATGCACAGATTACACATATTTTCTCCCATTCTGTAGGTTTTCTCTATATTCTGTTGATAGTTTATTTTGCTATGCAGAAGTTCTTTAGTTTAATTAAGCCTCATTGTCTATTTTTGTTTTTGTATTTGCTTTTGAGGTCTTAGTCATAAATTATTTCCCAGGGCCAGTGTCCAGAAGTGTTTTTCCTAGGTTTTCCTTTAGGATTTTTTGTAGTTTCAGGTATTATATTTAAGTCTTTAATCCACCTTGAGTTAATTTTTATATATGATGAGAGATAGGAGTCCAGTTTCATTCTCCTGCATATGGCTAGCCAATTTTTCTGGGATCATTTATTGAATAGGATATCCTTTTCCCATTGTTTATTTTTGTAAACTTTGTTGAAGATCAATTCGTTGTAATATCTGGCTTTATTTCTGGATTCTCTATTTGGTTCCGATTTGTGTGTGTGTGTGTGTGTGTGTGTGTGTGTTTTTGTAACACTACCATATGTCTAGTACCATGCTGTTTTGGTTACTATATCCTTGTAGTATAGTTTGACATCAAGTAATGTGATGCTTCCAGCTTTGTTTTCTTCACAGCGTTGCTTTGACTTTTTGGACTCATTTTGGTTTCATATGAATTTAAAAATAATTTTTTCTAATTATGTGAAAGATGATATTGGTAGCTTAATAGGAATTACATTGAACCTATAGAATGCTTTGCACAGTATAGTCATTTTAATGATATTGATTCTTCTAATCCTTGGGCATGAAATATTTTTCCATTTGTTTGTGTCATCTGTTATTTCTTTCATCAGTGTTTTGTAGCTGCCCTTGTAGAGGTCATTCACTTCCTTGGTTAAATGTATTCCTAAATATTTTATCTTTCTTTTGGCTAAATATATTCCTAAATATTTTATTTTTATTGTGGCTATTATAAATAAGATTGGGTTCTTGATTTGATTCTTAGCTTGAGTGTTTTGGGTGTATAGAAATGCAACTGATTTTTGTACATTAATTTTGTATCCTGAAACTTTACTCATTTGTCAAGCCTAGGAGTCTTTGGAAGAATCTTTAGTGTTTTCTGAGTGTAAGATAATGTTGTTGGTGAACGGAGATAATTTGACTTCCTCTTTTCCAATTTGGATGCCTTTTATTTCTTTCTCCTGCCTGATTGCTCTGACTAGGATTTCCAGTACTTTTTTGAATAGGAGTGGGGAGAGTAGACATCCTTGTCTTGTTCTATTTCATAGGAGGAATGCTTTCAGCTTTTTCCCATTCAATACAATGTTGGCTGTGAGTTTGTCATAGATGGCTCTTATTATTTTAAGGTATGTTTCTATGATGCCTGATTTGTTGGGGGTTTTTATGATGAAGGGATGTTAGATATGTTAAAAAAATTTTGCGTCTATTGAGGTGATCATATGGTTTTTGTTTTAAATTCTGTCTATATGGTGAATCACATTTATTGATTTATGTATGTTGAACAATCCTTGAATCCCTGAAGTAAAACTCATTTGATCATGGTGGATTATGTCTTTGATAGGCTGTAAGATTCAGCTGCTAGTATTTGGTTGAGGATTTTTGCATCTATGTTCATCAAGAATGTTGGCCTATAGTTTTCTTTCTTTGTTATGTCCTTGCCAGATTTTGGTATCAGAATGACACTGGTTTTGTAGAATGAAGTAGGGAGGAATCCCTCCTCCTTGATTTTTTTTTTTTTTGGAATAGTTTTAGTAAAATTGTTACTACGTCATCTTTGTACATCTGGTGAAATTCTACTGTGAATTCGATCTGATGCTGGGCCTTTTTTGTTGGTGGTAGATTTTTTATTACTGATTCAATTTCATTACTCATTATTGTCTGTTCAGGTTTTCTGCTTCTTCCTGGTTCAATCTTGGTAGGTTTTATGTTTCTAGGAATGTATTCATTTCCTTTAGGTTTTCTAATTTGTACACAGAGATATTCATAATAGTGTCTGATAATCTTTTGGATTTCTGTGGTATCAGTTGTAATGTCATCTTTATCATTTCTGATTATATTTATTGAATCATCCTTTTTGGTTAATCTTGTTAGCAGTTGTATAGTCAGGGTTCTACAGAGGGACAGAGCCCATTGGGGAGATATCTATCTATCTATCTATCTATCTATCTATCTATCTATCTATCTATCTATATGGAGGGAGAGAGAGAGAGAGAGAGAGAGAGACTTTCCCTAACAGAATATTCTCTCTCTGTCTCTCTCTCTATATATATAGATATAGACATAGATAGATAGAGAAGACATCTCTCTCTATATATATATATATGGAGAGAGAGAGAGAGAGACAGAGACAGAGAGAGAGGAATTTACTAGGGAAAATTGGCTTATGTAATTGCAAGGTGAAGTCCCACGACTGGCCACCTGCAAAGCTGGGGACAGAGAGAAACCAGTAGCATGGCTCAGTCTAAGTCTGAAAGCTTCAAACCAGGGATGCTGACAATGCAGCTCTGTGTGACGCCAAAGGCCTAAGAGCCCACAAGAGGCCACTGGTGTAAGTCCCAAAGTCCAAAAGCCGAAAAACCTTGAGTCTGATATTCAAGGGCAGTAGGAGAGAAAGCAAGCATCCAGCATGAGAGAGAGAGAGAGAGAGAGAAGACTCAGAGCAAGCAAGCTTATCCCCCTCTTCTACATGGTGTTCCAGCCATCCTGGCAGCTGATTGGATGGTGCCCATTCACATTGAGGAGGGGTCTTCCTCTCCCAGTCCAGTGACTCAAATGTCAGTCTCCTCTGGCAACAACCTCTCAGACACACCTAGAAACAATACTTCACCAACCATCTAGGCATCCCTCAATCCAGTCAAGTTGACACCTAATATTAATTATTATAGCAGTCTATAAATTGTATTTATCCTTTTAAATAACCAACTTGCTGTTTTGTTGATCCTTCGTAAGATTTTTAAAAATTTTTAAATTGCATTTAGTTCTGCTCTGATCTTTGTTATGTCTTTTTTTCTGCTAGCTTTAGGTTTGGATTTTCTTATTTTTCTAGTTCCTTGAGGTATGACGTTAGATTGTTAATTTGAGATCTTTATACCTTTTTGGTGTAGGTATTTAACAGTATAAACTTTCCTCTTAGCATTGCTTTTGCTGTATGCCAGAAGTTTTGATATGTTGTATCTCTGTTTTCATTTGTTTCAATTTTTTTATTTTTACCTTAATTTCTTACTTACTCAAAAGTTATTCAGGAGCAAGTTGTTTAATTCCCAAATACTTGTGTGGTTTTTAGAGTTTCTCTTGGTATTTATTTTTAATTTTATTCCACTGTGGTCTGAGAAGTTGCTTGGTATGATTTCAGGGTTTTGGATTTATTGAGACTTGCTTTATGGCTAAACATATGGTTGATTTCAGAGAATGTTCCATGTACAGATTTAAAAAAAAAAAAAGTACATTCTGCAGTTGCTGGGTGGAATGTTCTATAGATGTCTATTAAGTCCATTTGGTCTAAAGTACATTTATGTCCAGAGTTTCTTCTTTAGTTTTCTCCCTTGGTGATCAGTCTGGTGCTCTCAATGGGATATTGAAGTCCTCCATTGTTATTGTAGTGGTGACTATCTCTTTTCTCAGGTCTAGTAGCATTTGTTTTATAAATCTTGGTGCTCTGGTGTTGGATATATATATATATATATATATATATAAAATAGCTAAATCTTCTTGTTGAATTGAACTCTTGTTATGACATAATGCTGTCTTTGTCTTTCTTTTTAATGTTATTGGCTTAAAGTCTGTTTTATCTCATATAAGGGTAGCAACTCCTGCTCTTTTTGTTTCCAGTTACATAGTACATCATTTCCAGCCCCTTTACTTGGAGCCTGTGGGTGTCATTACATGTTAGATGGGTGTCTTGTAGGCAGCAGGTGGCTGGGTTTGGGTTTTGCTTTTTTAAATCCAATTTTCCAATCTATAAGTGGAATATTAAGGCTATTTATGCTCAAGTTTAATATTGACATGTGAGATTTTGTTCCTATCATAGTGTTATCAGCTAGTTGCATTATAATCTCAGTTGTGTAATTGCTTTATAGGATATGTGAACTTTGTACTTATGTGTGCTTTTATGGTGGTATCATCCTTCCCCTTCCATGTTTAGAACTCCTTTCAGCATTTCTTGTATGACCAGTCTAGTGGTGACGAATTCCTTTAGCATTTGTTTGTCTGGGAAAGACTTTATTTCTCCTCCATTTATGAAGCTTAGTTTGACAAGATATAAAATTCTTGGCTGGCATTTTTTTTCTTTAAGAAGGCTAAAAATAGGCCCCAAATCTCTTCTGGCTTATAAGGTTTCTGCTGAGAAGTCAACTGTTAGTCTGTTGGTTCCTTCGTAGGTAAATTTGACACTTCTTTCTAGCTCCCTTTAATATTTTTTTCTTTAGTGTTGATCTTGGATACTCTGTTGATTATATTTCTTGATGATATTACTCTCACATAGTACCCCCCAGGTGTTCTCTGAATTTTTTGTATCTGGATAAATACTTCTCTATCAAGATCAGGAAAACTTTTTCTGAATCATTCCCTCAAATATGTTTAAGGGAACATACTGTACTCCTTTGAAGGTGTCAAAACACTTTGTCTTTTTGTATTGCCAGAGTTCTGCTGATTCTTTCTCATGTGAAGAAGCTGTCACTTCTTATGTTTAAACTAGTCATCCATTGGATGGGACATTTAAATTTTTATTCTTTTTTCCCTTGAGGATATGGCTGTGGGGTTTGTTGTATATGATTGTTTGGCTTTGTTTCTAGGTGCATTCAGGAGGCCAAGGCTCTACATGGGTTCCTTGGTTATGGATATCTGTTGTGTGGTGGCTTTCTCAAATGCTGCTTGTTGTAGCAATATATTGGGTATATGAGCTGATACACTGTCTTCTGTGGGGCTGGGAGTGTGGAGGTTTCAAGAAGTTTATGTCGTACATTAGCACTATGCCCTTCTGCAGCAGGTTTTTTATTTGGTCTTCAGTCTCCAGTCCTGGACTCTTGGAGTCCAGTCTCCAGTCCACTCTAGGTGGCATTTAAGGATGAGAGCTGGCTTACCCTTGGTTAGCTGGATGATGAATGGAGGCACCTACCCTAACAAGGGTGACAGGAGGAGTTTTTATTGGGATGTGCTGAGCTCTTGGGGATAAGCATTAGGGGGCTGCACCAGCTTCTCATCCTAGATAGGCAGGAATGTGATCCACTTTACTGTTGCAGGACTCGTGACCTTCAGTTCAATAGATGCTGTCCTTTGACTCCAGTCTGCAGTGTGACTGAAGTCTGTGAAAGGACCTGTCTGGTGGCTATCAGCAAAATGGCCTTGGGGCAGAGCTTCTTCCCCCAATCCAGAGCAGATAGCTCTGTGACTTGTCTGCCCTCTGTTGCCACCATGCTGCCCACTCTGTTTAGGGAGGGGAAGATGGGCTCTGCCCTTTGTGCAAACCTGAATGGCATAGGCTCACTTTCACTGGGGATGCGGCCATCTGGAAATGCACTGAAAAGGCTTTCTCTGAGTGCACTTGCACCAGCCCCCAGCAGAGAAAGTCTGCTCTGCATCCACAACAGTGGGTGGGGGAGGTGGGAAATGGCCCCTTTTCCATGATCTTTCCCAGCCACTGATCCTGCCCCTTGTAGAAATCAGCACCATGCCTGCATTTCTTTTGTTCCAAGGGGCACTTTGACAGGCCGTATTCCCCCTTCCCTCAGGGTGGCTTGTGCCAAGAGCTAGCTCTCTGGAGTACCCACAACTTCCCAGCCGTCCTCCGTATCAGTCCCCTATCAATGCCAAATCAGAGTGGGTTCTGAGGTATGTTTGTAGGGGGTCTGGTGATACAGCTGCACAAAGGCCGAGGTTCCTCAGGCAGGCAGTGACCTACACTGTGTGCACAGCTGGTATGGCACCTGCCGTTTCAGTGCAGGCCTGAGGGGAGTGTGAGTACACCTGGAGGAGCTGACCACCGCTGCTCTGTCCTCAGGAAGTTCTCAGGTTGCTACCAACAGCATTGCCCAAGGCCACAAGGGCAGAGGCACTCTCTGACAATTTAGTGGTCAGCAGTCTGTCACAGAAGAGAGGGAAGTAGAGAAGCACCCCCACCTATCCTTTCTGCCGAATTCTAAGTTCCTTAAGGGTCAGTCTCTGCCAGACTTTCGTCGCTTTCCTTTTCCACACCCCAGCTTATTTCCATGGGAATTCCAACAGGTCCTGGCTCTCTTCTCTCAGCTTTCCGTTCAGATCATGGCCACTCATCTGTAACTTTGATCCCCTTTCTGAAGAGAACTGGCATCTGACGTCTCCAGTCAGCCATCTTGCGGGGGGGGGATCTCTTGGAGCATTTTTTTAAAAAACGAAATTTATCATTGGGGTGTGTAAATGAAGATTCATGAGAAAGCTGAAAACACTTAAAAATCACTCAAAAAATCAGATTCACTATTACCAGGAATTTTTTTTTGTTTTCATTTTAATGATTTTACTCTTAAACAAAAAACCCAGCATATCGAAAAAGAAAGTCAACATTTCAAAAGTATATTCTAGAAATGTTAGCTAAACCCAAGAGAATTTCCTATAAAACAAAGTATAAATGGATCCTTGAAGCATAATACCTGAGCCAGGCAAGGGAAAATATCTGAGAGTGTCATCCATCTCCACCCTCAATCAGAGACAACTTGCATCTACCGTGCCATGAGTATGGGATTCCTTTCTGAAGCATCCAGGCCATTTGGGGCCTGCTGCTACTCTCACACAAGTATATCCTTTGACACATATATTTGGGGGATTTATGTAACAGATGATTCCATGTAAAGGCTTGATAAATCCCTCTCCAGCTCCTGTTCTGAAAGGATATCTAAGAGCCCCCAGATAATGAGTAAAATGGAACAAAGAAAATGTTTCCACATCTACTGTAAACATCAAGCCTATAGAGATTGCTCCTGATTTGAGAAAACTAAGCAAATAAATACGTTTTAAGATTAGCAAACACCTATAGAGCAATACAAAAGAAAAAAATGATTGCATGCCAGAGTTAAAAGTTTCTTTAGAGAATATGCAACAATAACAAAAATTACCTGACATACAAAGACAAAATTTGAAAATTGCCTTCCTTTTTGTTGTCAGTAATACTCAAGATGACCTCGATAGGTGAAACAAAAGATGAAAGGTGAGATGATAAGGCAACCATATTGAGAAGAAAAGAAAGTCACTTTGAAAGGCAGATGAAAACGGAACTCAATAACATGAGAAAAGATTTTAAGGGGAGGAAATGTAATATTAGAATTAAAATTTGCATGAGACGTGGTAAAGATGAGAAGCAATATTATAGAGAATCGATTTAGTGATATGAGGACAAGCTGGAGGAGTTCTCCCAACATATAAAGAGAAGCACAAGTAAAGGTGATGGATTTAGGGGCCAAGGAGTGAAGATACAGCTCATGGGTAGAAGTTCATCCTGAAGGAGAGACTATAAGAATGTTACAGAAGCAGAAGTGGCTAGTATAGTAGAAGAAAACATGCTCGAGCTGAAATTTTCCTAGTTGATGGAATTAATGCATGTGGATCATAAGAAATCACCCAAAAAAGCAAACTTAATGGAGAGAGACTACATTGAAATGTATTATTTTAAATATTGAGTTCAGAGTTTAAAGAAAAAAGTCCTGCAAGCATCTAGATTGGAAATAAGAAAGCACTACAAGTGAACAATAATTAGGTTGTTCTCTGACTTATCCATATCAATACTAAAGGTCAGAAGCTATTGGAATAACATACAGATTTTGAGCACAAAGAAACACAACATAGTAATTCTACCCCAAGTCAATAGTTGGCCATGTAGGAAAGCAGCAGAAAGACATTACCAATTACATAAGGTGCTAGAGACTTTCCATAGAATTCCTAAAAAGCATTTTGTGAGGATATATTGCAGTTGACTAAAAGATGGCTCAAATCAAGGTGGATAGGTGGGAAGACATGTGATAAAGCAAATGTGGTGACATGTCTGTTGAAGATCCTAGGCGGTGAGCACTTGGAAGTTCATTGTATTCTATGTTTTTGAAATTTTTAAAAAAAAATTTCTTATAATGTTGAGCAGAAACCCCAAAAACATGTTTAATGGAAATATCATAAATAAATAAAGAGAGCAATATTTAGTATTTAAATTATTGAAATGTGTAACCTAAATAATTGTTGGGTTACAAACCAAAAATCTTTCTCACAATGTTAGAGTAACATTTAAAAATGAAACCAACTAGTGTTTAATTCTAATAGAACTGTTAAATAACTTGTTAAATAGAATAAGCAATAAATTATTATATATCCATTACTATAACTTTTCTAAGAAACATGACTCATGTTTTGCAAAATAAACCTTGTATGATTAGAAAAATGAATACAACTAAATATATCAAAATGTTACCATAAATTATCTTCTATTATTTTAAAATTTGTTAGAAAAAATATTTTAATTGCTTTGTTAGAAAAATGCCTATGATCACTTACAATAACCTACTTGATAAATAAGTATGAAATTTCATGGGCAGAAGGAGAATCAACGTAGCTTCTTCAATTGTCTCATCCAGACCAGTTGCGTGATTGACAAACTATTTTCAGGCATTGTTCAGAGCTAATATTACCAAGAAAACAAGCAAATAAATAAACGAGTGAATGAATGTACGAATACATGACATAAACCTCAGAGACGACAAGTTCTCTTGAGCCTATCACTACTCTGACATGTCTGGGGGTCTTGGTCCTTGTTGGCCTGCTTTTATGGCACCATCTCATAGCAGGACTGGCTAGTTTCTGTCACCCGGTTGTGTTTGGCTATTTTACATGATTGATAACCTAGGCTATTGTTGTATTTTGTTCATGTCATTACATTTCTAGACAATTTTGCTAAAGCAAGTTTAAACTGGTGTTTAGGGGACCCTGGCATGAATACCATAATTATATGGCTTTCCACCAAGGAGATGATTGAGGCAGAAGATTAGAAAGCAATGAGGGGCCGGGCGCGGTGGCTCATGCCTGTAATCCCAGCACTTTGGGAGGCCGAGGCAGGTGGATCGCCTGAGGCCAGGAGTTCGAGACCAGCCTGGCCAACATGGTGAAACCCTGTCTCCACTCAAAATACAAAAAAATTAGCCGGATGTGGTGGCAGGTGCCTGTAATCCCAGCAACTCAGGAGACTGAGGCAGGAGAATCTCTTGAATCCAGGAGGCAGAGGTTGCAGTGAGCCAAGATCGTGCCATTGCACTCCAGCCTGGGCAACAAGAGTGAGATTTCATTTCAAAAAAGAAAAAGAAAAAGAGAAAGCAATGAGGTATGTATGGTGCAGAGACCCACCACCTACTCTTTCCAGAAGGTTCTGTGCTGGTCGCTGTGATTTCTGTGTGATAGATAGGAGGGTTAGCAATACTCTTAGTTTCTGCACCTCATAGACCTCATAGATAAAGTAAATATGTGCCCAAGGTCAAGGAGACTATTTTTAGTCTCTCTTTGCAGTAGCTGTTTCCCCCGTAAATATATTTGACCAATAAATAGTATAGTTTGGGCAGAAGATAGGATAAGTGTGTTTTTCTGAACATTTAGAGTGAAGAGAAGCATTTTGATAGCATTGGGTATGAAAGGCTTGAAATACTTTCAGCAGGTTCAGTCCTCTGGTCTTCCTGGGTAACATTTTTTAAAAAGCAAATAGCAGTCATTTATCATTGTGGTTTTTCCTAGCAGATATAACATGTACTGTAGCAAGCAGAGCATAGAAAATGTTTTTTCTTTTATAGCTCTACAAATAGCTAACAAATTGAAATGCATAACAACAACAATAATAATAAGAGGTATAACTTTCATCGATGAAAACCTTTTCACTCTTTTCTTTATTTTGTCTACAGCTAACACCTAATCTGAACAAATGGGTTCCGGTTTTCCATTGTATTTTTATGTTGTTCTATTCTTGCGATCAGTAAATAGAGCATTGGAAATATTTTGGTAAGAGCAAAAAATCTGGACCAGATTCCAGACGTAAAGGGAGGGTTGAGGCACCCCTGATCATCAGACCAGTGTCAGAAACAGAAAGCTATGAGGATACGCAGATAGTGAATGATCCTTCTCTGTTCATGTAACATTTTTAAGCTCTGTAAAATCAACGTGTTAAGTGAACAGCAGCTGGAGAAGTGGGAATTCATTACTAATGGACTCGGAGTAGGGTGTAGGAGTGTTAATTGTTTGTTTTCCAAGCAGATCATTCAAATTGTTTGGCTTCCCATTTAGTCTAAAGTGCCAATTCCATAGCACCTTACCTTTGCCAGAATTGTGAATTTCAGTATTTTCCTGATATTTATTTATCATTCTGAAAGTCAGTTTTCTGCATGCTGCAGTTCTTTTTTATGTGACAAAAATCAGCTAAATTGCTGAGGTGCTGAGGCTGAGGTATTTGCTCCTGCAAGGTCAGGATCCTCAGAGCAGTCAGGTAGAGCCTTTGGCCGCCACCTGCTGGTGGTTGGTGTCACAGCAGCTAATACCTGTTTTTTTATTATTTTATTTTATGTTTACTTTTAACTTTTGTGGGTACATAGGGGGTGTATATATTTATGAGATACATAAGGTATTTTGATACAGATATACAACGTGTAGTAATTACATCAGGGTAGATATCTATCACCTCCTCAACCATTTATCCTTTTATTTGCATTATAATCCAGTAATATTCTTTTAGTTATTTTAACATGTACAATAAGTTATTGTTGACTGTAGTCACCCTGTTTGTGTTATGAAATACTAGGTCTTATTTATTCTTTCTAACTATTTTTGTGCCCATTAGACATCTCCCCTACTTCCTCACTACTCTTCCTAGCCTCTGGTTAGCATCCTTCTACTCTCTATCTCCATGAATTCAATTGTTTTAATTTTTAGCACCTACAAATAAGTAAGAACATTCAAAGTTTGTCTTTCTGTACCTGGGTTTTTTCCCTTAACACAATGACCTCCAGTTCAATGCATGTTGTTGCAAACGACAAGATCTCATTCTTTTCTATGGCTGAATAGTGCTCCATTGTGTATAGGTACCACATTTTCTTTATCCATTCATCTGTTGATGGACCCTTAGGTTGCTTCCAAATCTTGGCTATTGTGAATAGTGCTGCAACAAACATGGGAGTGCAGATACCTCCTTGATATATTGATTTCCTTTTTGGGGGGTATATACCTAGCAGTGGGATTGCTGGATCATATGGTATCTCTACTTTTAGTTTTTGTCCTTTGTTTTGTTTTTGAGGAACCTCCAAACTGTTCACCGTAATATTTGCACTAATTTACATTTCCACCAGCAGTATATGAGGTTTCTTTTTTCTATACTTCCTCGCCAGCATTTGTTATTGCCTGTATTTTGGATAAAAGCCATTTTAACTGGGGTGAGTGACATCTCATTGTAGTTTTGATTTGCATTTCTCTGATGATCAATGAGATTGAGCACCTTTTCACATACTTGTTTGCTATTTATGTCTTCTTTTGTGAAATGTCTATTCAGATCTTTTGCCCATTTTTTGATTGTATTATTAGATTTTTTTCCCCATAGAGTCGTTTGAGCTCCTTATGTATTCTGGTTATTAATCCCTTGTCAGATGGGTAGTTTGCAAATATTTTCTTCCATTCTGCAGGTCATTTTTGTTGATTGTTCCCTTGGCGGTGCAGAAGCTTTTTAACGTGACATAATCCCATTTGTCCATTTTTGCTTTGCATGCCTGTGCTTTTTGAGTGTTATTCAAGAAATCTTTGCCCAGTCCAGTATCCTAGAGAGTTTTCCCAATGTTTCCTTTTGGTAGTTTCATAGTTTGAAGACTTAGATTTAAGTCTTTAACCCATTTTTATTTACTTTTTGTATATGGCAAAAGATAGGAGTCTAGTTTCGTTGCCTGCTTAAATTATCTAGCAAAGGAAAGGGGATAACATGTATATTTAGTGATGGTACAATCTTACACAACCAAATTGATAGATATCTAGAGGTAAGTTACAGGTTAATAATAAACATGGTTGTATGGAACAAGTTTAAAAAATTACCTGTGGCAACACCATCTATAGGTCACAGAAGTATATTCTCTCCCAGAGATGTAGTATCAATTCAACTGAGACTAAAAGCCAATTAGTAACAATGTGTAGTTGGAACATATATGTATAAAAGGATTTATGCATAACCACTGGGAGAGTAGCCCATGAAATAACATCCTGTCTGCTTTTTCATCTGTAGCAGTGCCTCTGCTGCATGTGTGTGTAGTGGTAGTGTCTGCTGCTCTGTTTGTCCATACCGTCTGCATGTAGATAGAGTCCATCTGCTTCCAAGCTGTTGAAACTAGTGGGATATTCATAGGTGTGATTTTCCAGACAGATGGAGAGAATAAGCTTATAATTATCATGACACAACTTGTTTTCTACATTTGAGCTCATAAGTTTATTGCATGCACATTTTCTTTCAGGATAGTTTTTAACATGGAAGAAACTTTGTTAGGTGCTTAGTGTCCTAGAGAAACCCTGTTAATGTCTCCAACAATAAAGCTATGAGCAATTGCTCATTGTTCTTCTTGGGATTAGGATACCCTACTAATTTATGCTCTGATTACTATTCTGTTGACAACAGTAACAATAGCATCCATAAAAAGGTCGGTGCTTATTTAAAACAGAGATGAAATTCTATTTGATTTCAAAATAAACTTTTTATTACAGGAATTTTCATCCATTTGCCAAAATATAAACCCTCATGTACTTGTTACCCCACTTCAACAGCAATCAGCATTTATAATTCACTTTAAATAAGTATCTGTTACAATTCATGAGAAAGCATTACTTTTGTGAACCCACAATGTGTTAGTCCATTTTCATGCTGCTGATAAAGCCATACCTGAGACTGAGCAATTTGCAAAAGAGGTTTGTTGGACTTACAGTTCCACATACCTGGGAAGGCCTCACAATCATGGCAAGGAGGAGCAAGTCACATCTTACGTGGATGGTAGCAGGCAAAAACAGAGCTTGTGCAGGGAAACTCTCATTTTTAAAACCATCAAAACTGGTGAGACCCATTCACTGTCACGAGAAGAGCATGGGAAAGACCCACCCCCATGATTCAATCATCTCCAACTGAGTCCCTCCCACAACACATGGGAATTATGGGAGCTACAAGATGAGATTTGGGTGGGGACACAGAGCCAAACCATGTCACAGGTACTTTCATGACAGGACAGGAAGAAGGAGGTATGTCACGGCCAGGGATTGTATTTTAAATCATTGCACACCCTGTGTGGAGAGCCACATCCTCGTAATAGGAGATTCTCATAAGAGAGGGAAGTAAATTTCTAAGAATATGAGGAATACTTGGACATATAATGAGTAGTATAGCTGTTAACATTTCATTTTCATTCCTAAATAAAATATTATCTTGTAGGAAAATGTACTGTATATATTCTGTAACAGGCATTTTTATTTAAACTATTACCTATAGCTTTGAGCCAGCAGAAACGTTTTTAGAACTGCTTTGCTAAAAGTGTAGGCATATGGTTCATGTTCTTCGTCTCCAATTTCTGATGCCCACTCAGAGGTACTCTTCATTATCCTTTTCTGTTTTCTGAGTTTGAAAGTTAATATTTGCAACATTAGAGCCTTCCTAACTTAAGATGTTGAACCGGGTAGAATGTATTCAACAAGGAAAAAAATAGTTAATCCTAATCACATCAGATAGTAAGAGCCATTTTTGAAATATGTGTCCTGGATATATTATATAAGATCAACCTGAGATTCTTCTTCCGTAGTCTTTCTCATGTGAACTTCTCAAATCAAGTCTGTCAAGCTGATGTTGTCAGAATCCTGTTTAAAGAGTTGGACTCCAACCCATTTGTTCAAAACTAAAACTTCTGATTGCACTTCCTTTATTTCATTATCTCAAATTTTAAATACTACTTAAAACTCTTCTTCTGACTGTGTGTCTACCTTAGAAAGAAAATTCTGACTTTTTTCTATTTCACTTCTCCTTACTGGACCTAAACTATGATTTTGGCATTTTGCCTGTAACGGGCTCTGCAGCTATTTGGAGCATTACCATGCATATTTGATTACAAAAATTATTTCCCCTTCATTCCTGAGGGTTCATTGAGAAAGCATCCTTATTTTTTTTTTTTCCCCTGTGAAAATGATTTGGCTTCTGGAACCTTCCTCACAAAGATTTGAAAGTTTATACTAAAATGCAATTTTTCGAAATTTTGACTTTGTGTGATGAGGATGCTTTTCTGATACGGCTTTTCTCTCTGACCCAGGCCACTTCCATCCTCTGACCTAGATGTTCCATGTAAATCAAAAAGTGAGCAAGGCACGTCTCAGTCATGGAGAGGCTTATTTAGCCAAGGTTAAGGATGCACCCGGAAAAAGAGACCCAAGTCAAAGGAGGATCTGTAACCGGTGCTTTTTCTGAAGAGAGTTTTGAGAACTTCAGTATTTAAAGGGGAAATAGCAAGCAAGAAGGGAATAAATTTTTTAAAAGGAGGGTGGGTAGGCAATGAGGCAAGTGTCACATTCTTGTGAGGCTCTGATTAGTGCTCAGTGAATCTACATTTCACATATGAAAAGGGGGAGTGGGGACACGGTCACTCATGCCTTCATCTCACGCTCTGTAGTTCTGCATGTTACATAAGATGAAGGAAGCATGTGAAATTACAGCTCTGTGTTTGAGAATGAAAGGAAGGTTGTTTTCGTGTGACTCTGTTCCCAAGCTTAGCTTTCCTTTGGCATGGTGAGTTTAAGGTCTCGAGATTCAATTATATTTCTTTTATTCCCTTAAGGCCTCATTTGTTGCTTCTAGCCAATAAAATGGAAATAGCTTGTGGAGAGGACCACCCACACCTTAAAAGCCGTGTTTCTGGAATAGTATATGCCACTTCCATTCAAATCCCATTTGCCACACCTGACAGCAAGGAAAGCTAAGGAGTGTAGAATTGTTGGGAGCTCAGCAGAAGAGAAGTCAGAGTGTTGATGAATACATGGCAGACTCTGCTGTACCTAAATCCTGGGAGTGCCAAGAATGTTCCAAATCTGAATAGCCTCCACAGGGGGGAGATTAGAAATAGGCTTGAGTTTGACTCCTGGCGGAGGCCCATGGAGATGCAGACGTGGCCTGTTGGATTCTGCCCTGCAGATCATACCTGGAGCTGATGCTGATGCAGCTGTTGGAACCTTGGTGTCAGCAGCTGAGGGGGCCCCAGGAGAGGAAGCAGAAGCAGAGAAGGCCACTCTCCCTGCTGGGGAAGGAGTAAGTTTAGAGGAGGCCAAAATTGGAACTGAAACCACTGAGGGTGCAGAGAGTGCCCAAGCTGAAGCAGAGGAGCTGGAAGCAACAGTGCCTCAGGTGAGTGTTCCATGTCGCAGCCAGGGGAGCTCCTGGGAGGTGGTGTGGGCTGGGTGCTCTGTTGGTTGGTCCATGGTGATAACTCTTTGTATGTATAATAGGTTTGTAGCAATTTTGTGACTCCACCAAACAACATTATTATCAGATTCTCAGAAAGAGTAATCCCAGCTGCTCAGTATCAGCATCACAATGTTGCATACAGGCCCTCAGGGCCTGTGGCTGACTGGGCCTAAGCATGGAAAGGGGAAGGGGGAGCTCTGGGGTGACATGGAGAAAGGAATGAAGCACGACAGTGAGAAGGATGAGAATGGAGCCGGGAGAAGGAGAATGTGGTGAAGTGAGCACTTAGCCCAGGGAGAACTCAATAGTATTTCGATCTTATTATTCTTATTACTGTTTGGTGGTTATTATCATCATCAGAGTATCCCAAATTCACCATCAAGCCCCTTTCACCAAGAGCCCACCACTGTGTGGTACTTTGAGAAGGGAAACAAAGGGACTGGGCCATTAGGTCTGTGCGTGAGGCTGAAGCGGGCCCTCCTCGGCACTGCCTCAGATAGCATTGAGAGGCCCCAAAGCCATATACTCTACCACTGCAAGGGCCTCCAACCCCAGGGCCTGCCTCCACTGTCTGGTTCTTCTGTATTCTAGAAGGCAATGTTAAGAGGGGGCTTAATGGTATGTATTGTTTTCTTCTGATGATTTTACTCCCAATAAATTTTCAAAAATTTCTCCAGGGTTACTTAAAACTTGAAACTGAATTATCCCTTTCATTATCCCTTTTTGGGCTGGGGGCTGAGGCAGATAACAGTGTTATGGGAGAAGGAACTTAAAAGAATATTCCTTTTTCCCCTTAGATTTTCTCATCACAGTTCCCAGAGTGTTTTGTGTATATTGTTGTACTAGTGGAAAGACGGTATTATCTCTCTAAGTTGATGAATGTTAGTGTTCCAGTCCTCTGATAGCAGAGGGAATATAGAAAGACTCCTGTTCTGCTGATGAAATTCCCCTCCATGCTCATCTTTGTTAAACAAATGAAAGCGTGGTCCTAATCCTTTGGTTCAGACACTAGAGTACCTGGAGTGGATTGTGGGAGGTGTGGTCCCTGCAGCGGCCACAGCAGTGGGGGGCTGGAATGATAATCACAAGCCAAGGACTGGTGGATGATCTCCAAACCCCGGGTGGATCTTCACCAGCAAGCATGGTTCAGGCACTGAGGGCCTCTTGGGACTGGAGGAGGGGAGGAAGGGGCTCACAGGAGATGAACTGCAGCGGCAAGAGTTAGGGCTCCGTGGGACAAGAACCAGGCCGGCCTGCGGGGCCGGGCGCGGCAGCTCACGCCTGTAATCCCAGCACTTTGGGAGGCCGAAGCGGGCGGATCACGAGGTCAGGAGATCGAGACCATCCTGACTAACATGGTGAAACCCCGTCTCTACTAAAAATACAAAAAATTAGCCGGGCGTGGTGGCGGGCGCCTGTAGTCCCAGCTACTTGGGAGGCTGAGGCAGGAGAATGGTGTGAACCTGGGAGGCAGACTTTGCAGTGAGCCGAGATTGCGCCACTGCACTCCAGCCTGGGTGGCAGAGCGAGATTCCATCTCAAAAAAAAAAAGAACCAGGCCGGCCTGCACTGACTCCTGCAATCCCCTCTCAGGATGGTTTCCCTCACCCCTCACCCCCTCACCCTTCAAGACTCAGTCTCCCATCCCCTATGCCTCCTCCCAGTTCCCATGGAAACCTCATGCTTACCAAACTGCCTGGCTATTCAAGGATCCAGAAGTTAATTCCACTAAGGGTTTAGGCCTCAGGAGGAACAGAAGGAGGCTGTGTGGCACAGCAGAAGACCTGGAGCCTGACTCTGGCTGATGGGGAAGTATGGAAGTGGCAGCCCCAGCTTTGGGCTGGGGGCTGAGGCAGGTTGTGCAGGACGAGGAGGTTCTGTTTTCCAGGCCCTGATGGGCACTGCCACGGGCTTTCTTCCCCCAGGAGAAGGTCATCCCTTCAGTGGTCATAGAGCCTGCCTCCAACCATGAAGAGGAGGGAGAACATGAAATAATTATAGGTGCAGAGCCCGAGGAGACCACCGAGGACATGGCTCCTCTGGGCCCCACCAGCGAGACGCCAGAGCTGGCTACGGAGCAGAAGGCCCTGCAGGACCCTCAGCCAATGCCTTCTGCACCAGCCGTGGGGACTGCTGACCAGCTAGCATCTGTAAGGGAGGCCTCTCAGGAATTGCCTCCTGGCTTTCTCTACAAGGTATTCTTATTTTTTTAAGTCTCATTTGTCCTTTTTTTGCTTTGAGTCCCTTTTGCTCAAGCCTTTGGCTTTCCAGTTTTTACTTTTACTTTTTGCAATTATTATTTCTCTGAACTGCTTTCCCTTCACCACAACATCACTTGGACAAGCCAGGACTACAGTAATAGATTTTCATATTTTAACAAAGAACAACTAAAGGGAAGTTCACCACAGGGCAAACAGTACGCCTCTGGGTAATGAATGGGAGAGTCTCTTCCAGCCCTCCCTCTTCTCTACTCCCCCAGGTGCCTGTGAATCTGTGGAGCCTGGCTCAGACCAGGCCTTGGAATCACCAACAGCTCCTGACTGGGCTATACCCGCTGGGAGTCGGGCAGCAATCCTTCAGTCAACTCTGGCACCTTGTAGGGTGCATGACACAGAGTAGGAAACCCATAAATATTTTGTAGATTAATGGATTCATATATGAATCAACTTGCACCAAAAGACAGGAAAAAAAAGGTGCCTAAGTTAATGGGAAGAAGGTTTTGCTCAGACAGGCTGCTTAGAGCCTTCATAAACCAAAGCGTTCTTACCGAAAAACAGTAAATACCTGAAAACACTGGCCTAACCCAAGTGTTTCCTGCCTCAGGTGTTTCCTAATCAAATCTGAAAAGGAATTTTACGTTTTTAAATTTGATTTTACATTTCAAAATTCAGCTCTTTTTCTTCTCAAGTGTAAAATGTCATATCATTTTCTCTCTCTGTGTCTCTGCGTGTGTGTGTGTGTGTGTGTGTCTGTGTGTGTGTGTGTCTTTGTCTCCACTAGAAAGTAACTACTACCTTGCTACCTCTTGTGGGGACAGGGTCGGCTATAATGGATTTATGAATGAATTAATTTGGAGAAAAAATTAAACCTGTAGATAGGGGGTTGTTTCATGCCAGGTTCTGTTTTAATTGGAGCACGAGGAGTCCAAGAAGCCTTGTGCCAAGCACAGCCAGAGCTTGCTGGGCCCATTCTGTCCTCCTCACTAACTGTAGAACAAGCTAAGGCACCCCTATAGATCCTCCCTCTGGGTTCTCCCATCAGAGAAATTAATTTAGGGATAACATAATCCATTTCCGACTCTGACAGTTTATGATTCTATGAATACGCTCAATGGCAAAATACACACTTTAAAAGCCGATGTTTACTCTCGGGGTGGAGTTGAGGGAAAGGTGGAAAATTAAATCAGCCATGACAGTAGAGTGATTCAGACTGGGTGACGGATGCATGGGGGTTCATTATGTTATTTCTTCTGCTTTAAAATATTTTCCTATAATAAAATTTGAAGGAAATCTTTTTCAAAATGGGAAAGGAAAAGAAACTGGTTGCCATTGTATTTAAGGCAGGATAGGGAAGGAAGGAAATACATTTACACGGAAATTGATCACAGAGTTTTATTTAGTAGTAATTACTGTATAACCTGCAAGTGGTGGTTTTCCTGATTATTATTTGACAGAAGCTGGGGTTAGAGGAGCTTTAGACATTTTTGGTTCCAGTTAAACAACAAACAGTAATAAAGAAGCAGTGATAATAAAATGCAAATCTCTAACAAAAATAAGATGAATTAAAATGTGATTAATATAGTACTTTTCCCTGTTGTAGAGGGCATTGCATTACTATTAATAAATATACATATGAATGGCCTCATATCAGAGAATAGGACTTCCCTTCTGGCTTTAGAGGCCTTCTTCTTCCTTGGGATATGGCAAACATCTTCATCTTTTCATCCAGCTTAGAGAGTGCTTGTAAGAGTGTCTGCTTATAATCTGGCTGAGAAATTGATTTTTGTGTATTCTTCTTATCTTCTGCAGGTGGAAACACTGCATGATTTTGAGGCAGCAAATTCTGATGAACTTACCTTACAAAGGGGTGATGTGGTGCTGGTGGTTCCCTCTGATTCAGAAGCTGATCAGGTAAAAGATAAGATTGGACAATGCTTTGGGCTACATTGATTTTTTTCTGAGGACACAATCACTTCCTAAAGATGTTTCTATTTTCTGAGATGCTACAAGCCATCTAAAAAGAGCTTAAGGGCTTGTGACAGCCTAGATCATTAACCAGGTTTCTAGGACACCCTTTTGGGATGCTGTTGCATTCTTCTTTTATGTAATACAAACAGTTGACCATTTCTTAATCTTGTAACCACTTTCTGGGAATGCTGTCTCTGTAACACCTGTCTTCAGGAAATGCAGACACTATGAATGTGAACTAAAAGACCCCTTCAAAAGTGGTTGCCTCTGGGTGTGTGGATATTGATTAGGAAAGAAACTGGGGAACCCTCTGGAGTGATGGAAATGCTTTATATCTTGAGAGGGATATCTGCATGTATTTGTCCAAACTCATTGAACTATATACCTAACCATCTCTGCATTATACAGTATTTAAATTATACCTCAATTTAAAGAGATTCTTTAAAAATATCACCTCCTAAAAGAGTCGTCTGATGTAAGGTACTGAGAACTCCCATCTTGTTCTCGTTCATAAAATGTGTGAACCCTTGAAATGGTATGCAACACAAGTAAATGTATCTGTAAACATATTTTTCTGGAGAGGAAAGCTCTAACTTCCATATTATTCTCAAAGAGATTCATGAGCTCTCCCCTTAAAAAATAAAGTCAAGCATCACTGCCTTTGAGGTTAAGACTTAACATGTTCAACATTTTGTTCTTTCTTTTGACAATACACTTACCAAGATACATCAGGTGCTGGATCAAACAGTCTCTACCACAATAAAATTAGATTTGAAATTTATATAACAATAATCTGCTGAGCAGGGTGGCTCATGCCTGTAATCCCAGGACTTTGGAAGGCCAAGGCAGAAGGATCACTTGAGGCCAGGAGTTCCAGACCAGCCTGGTCAACATAGCAAGACCTCATCTCTACAAATTTTTTTTTTTTTAATTAGCAGGGTGCAGCAGTGTACACCTGTAGTCCCAGCTACTCAAAAAGCTGACATGGGAGGATCGCTTCAGCCCAGGAATTCAAGGCTGCAGTGAGCCATGATCACACCACTGCACTCCAGCCTGGGCAACAGAGCAAGACCCCATCTCAAAAAAAAAAAAATTAATAACAATAATGTATCTTTAAAAGCCCCCAAAGATTTAAAAATTTTAAAATACATTTCTAAATAACCCCTAGGTCAAAGAAATCATAGTGTGAGTTAAAAAAATATTTCATAATGATCATTAAATAGAAATTAAATAGAAAATGCATAGAAGGAAGGAAATAATCAAAATAAATTCACAAATGAATGCAATAAAGGACATAACAGACAACATTGATAAAGCCAAAAGTAGGTTTTTGAGAAGATTAACAAAATTGTTAAAACCTTAGAAAGACTCAAGAAAGAAAAGTCACAAAGCATAAATTACCAATATCAAGAAAAAGTGTCAGCATCACACATCTCAAAGATATTAAAAATCCCATTTATAATGGGATTTTTGTCTGTATTAACCAGAAGTTATTTTGTAAAGAAATAAAAGAAAAAAAAGGTAGTTTTTTTATATTTGCCATCATGTTTATCATTTCCAGGTCTTCATTCTTTCCTATAAGTCCAAGTTTCCATCTGGTCTTAATTTCCTTTCTCCTTAAAGAACTTTCTAGCTATTTCTGCAGTGCTAGTCTGCTGGCAGCAAATCTTCTTGGCTTCTGTTTATCTGAAAATGTCTTTATTCTTCTTAATTTTTAATGATACTTTCACTAAGTAAGAAATCTGAGTTCACTTTTTTTTTCTTTCAACTCTTTAAACATGTGTCTTTGTTTTCTGGTCTCTATTGTTTGTATTTAGAAATCAACTGTCATTTGTTTAATATTGCTTCTCTGTATGCAAAGTGACTTTCCCTGACTACTTTTAATAAATTTCTCTGTATCTTTCATTTTCATCAGTTTGAATATATTGTGTTTGGGTAGGGTTGTTGTTTTTTTTTCTTTTTTTTTTTTTAATGGTCTTCATACTTGAAAATCACTGAGCTCCTTAAACTTGTAGCCTAATGTTTTTCACTATATTTGCTTTTTATCTTTAATTTTTTTTCTGACTAATTCTCTTTGTTCTTTTTTCTCTGGGTTTCTAATTATACTTATGTTGGACATCTTGAGGGCTAAGATGCTGTTCTTTTTCTTTGACTGTTTCTCTCTGGTAGTCAGGTTAGATAATTTCTATTGATCTGCCTTCAAGTACTGTGACTGTTTCTTCTTCTACTTTGCATTTGTAGTTAAGTTTATCCAGTGACTTTTTCATCTCAGATATTAGAGTCTTAGAATTCTTCATTTCCATATTGTTCTTTCATATGGTTTCCATTTCTTGGCTGAGATTTCCCACTTACATTCTTTCATTATCACTGTCTCTCAATTTATATACTTGAACAAATTTATAATAGCTACCTTAAATTTCTTACTGCAAATTCCAACAGCTGGGCCATCTCGGGGCATATTTCTATTGTTTGATTTTTAATCTTTGGGTCATATTTTCCTGTTTTTTTCCATGTCTAGTAATTTTTTAATTGATACTAGCCACAGTAGGCAGACCACACATGATAAAGAGTCTGACTCTGTTTTCTGTATCTGAAAATTCCTTATTTTTGTTTTAGCAGACATATAAATGACTGAATAATTCCCTTGAATTGATGGGAGTTGGTTTTATACTTTGTTAGGGTGGGTCTGTACCCTTTATGCCTGCACAGCTTAGGGGTCAGCCCAGGACTTCAAGGCAATTTATCCACATATATTAGGATACCTATCCCCCAGTGGCTCCTTTCTTTTCAAGATAATACCCCCTGAGTGTACAGCTTCTCTGACAGCCTTACACTCTATGATCTGAATGCCCCACATCACACTGAGTGAGGATAATCCTCAGGGGAAAAGCTGTATCAGTATAGATCTCACTCTGTGCAGTTCTCTACTTTCAAGGGTCAAATACCCTGTAATTTCTGCTTGCTTTTGGTCATTTCCAGCATCTTCAAATAGGTGTACCCATTATTTATACCCATCCCATTATATATAAATTTATACTTTATATGTTATATAACCAAGCATTGTTTTTATGTATAAATAGTTGCATATATGTATATATAGATATTTAGAGATATATAGTTACTCCAGTGTTGTTAATTATTCTCTCCAGAAGGATTTGTCTAATACAAGCTATTCTGCCATTACCAAAACTGGAAATCTTTTTCTACCACATATTTTAAGCAGTTAATATTTAATTTTTTATATTTTCCTCAGCTAAAGATTGATGTTGGCTAATATTCTTTACAAGTTGTCTTTCAGAATATATGTGTTGGAATATATCTTGATTGTGGGTTTGTGTAGTCCTTTACTTGTTTTCTTTATTGAAACAATTTTTAAGTGCTTAACTCTACTTGGCTCCATTAGATTTTCCACTCACTGTAAATAAAGTCAAATATAGACACTTGTGGGGGAAAAAATGACCTTTTATATGCTTTCTAGAGGTTCAGAAAATATTTAGCTATCATCTTTTATTTTAAGTATAGCTTTGTCCTTCACATATATGACATCATAATTTTAAAGAGGGCACTTTTCCTCATCAGCTAGGATATTATCAGTTATTTTATTGAGTCATTTTTTCTCCAGCGGTTTTTTTCCTGCCTTCAAAAATTGGGCTGTCTAAATACTGATATTTCTTGTCTATATGGCAGCATCAATTTATAGTCTCAGATTATATCAAAAGGGAATGAATTCAGCTTCTTCATTTAATTTTTGAGGTCTAATTTTATCTGATGTACTTGAACTATGTTGGGGGTTGGTTCAGACTAAACCTGGCCATCCCTCATCTGAAGTGGAATTTCTTTTCTGCACTGGTTAACATAATAAGGATAGTCATTTCCCACTCCTTGAACTTCCTGTGGTCTCGTTTCCTGCTGTTTCTTTCAACACAGCTTTTCCAGCTAGACTCTGCTTATCTTCAGGAAGCCAAGGGCAGACCACAGCCTCTGTTTCTCAGTTTTAAGTATCGTCTGCCATTCTGCATGACCATACATGGATGAGTTCTCTACCCTTTCTGGGGCAAAATGTTCCATTTTTGTGATGGCACTTCTATATGACAGACAAATGTCTATGAGGAATAATGTATAAAGGATATAGGGGTGCTTCCAGCAAGAATGCCATGACATCCAACTGATTTGTAGTTTATATAAACTTGAAAAATTAGGTATTATAAAAACCAAAATAGTAATATCAGGCAACACACATCTAGCTTTTAGTATTTGATAAGCCTTACATAGGTAGTTTATTGGGGTTATAGGATATGAGCTGGGGGTCAGAGTTCTTTCTTATAAGCAAGTGGCTTGGGATGAAATATAAGACGTTCCATGGTCTCATCAGTACTCCATTCTAACCCGAGGAACCTAAAACCTTTTTTACACTGTGACCCCAGAACAGGTCATGCTCTTGTGCATGAAATGCTTTCACGTGGTATTCCTATCTTTGCACTAGTTGTAATTGTAATCCTTTTCTCCTCTTTAAGAACTCATATTATAATCCAGTTGATGTCAGTTAACTATGCTTCGTACAGTCATAATGTTAATATTAATTGTCAATTAACTATACTTTATACAGTCAATAAGTCATTGAAAACGTTTATTCCTGCTTCTTCTTTTTCTTTTTTGTTTTTTCTTTTTTAACTAACAACTTATTTGGGATAGGCCTTCCCATTGATCATGGCACAGCACTTTACCTGTAATGTGACATCCTGGTGCAGAACCACAACACTAATGTAACACATTATTAATTAATTGTGGCAGTGTGAATTTTCCAGTAGTTTGCTGGACCCTGAAAGTCCTGTCATTGTCTTTCAGGATGCAGGCTGGCTGGTGGGAGTGAAGGAATCAGACTGGCTTCAGTACAGAGACCTTGCCACCTACAAAGGCCTCTTTCCGGAGAACTTCACCCGACGCTTGGATTAGGGCAACAAGTATTGCAAGAACGAGCTCAGTTACTGGGTTTTTAAACCTTCATGAAAACCTGAAGAATTCACTTTTGCTATTATGCTCTTAATGATTTACGGACTGATGCCAGACGAACCTCGGGAAGATGTATCAATGGCGTATGTGTGCAAAAAAGAAACGTTAAGAGAAAGAAAAGTAAATTAAGGAAAAAATCCTCACTCGTTCCCATGTTGTCAATAACAGGTTTGTTTGTGCTTTGTCCAAGCTGTGGACTCTTGTACTTGATCCCCTCCCACCAATTCTAAAGTAGCTTTCTCCAGATCAGACTTTTATTTCTCTGCATCAGGTGTATGGTATTGAATGGCTGCCCTGCAGAAGATGTGATGAATTATCCTGTGGTACAAGATTATCTTATTCCCCTGCCCAGGTGTGAGCACGTGCTCTCGCTCCCTTTCAGGTTTACTGTGTTTAAAACTAAACTGCTGCAAAAGTTCTCAACGTTATTTTCCGACACATCTATATGTATATATATGTGGACACACAGTCACGCAAGCTAGTTCCCATGACTCCTGGATCTATGTGTATGCAGAAGGCTACGTATGCATAGTTGCTTTCTTTCCTTTCCATTGTAACTCCTTGCCTCTCAAGCGTCACTGATACATGCATTGCTCTTATTCTGACTGGCATTACAGTCGCAGTTTTGCCTCATGGCAAAACCAGCCATCCCATTGCCAAAACAGTCAACAGTATCTGTGTTTGTACTGTGCAGTTTTCAGGATGAGATGACAGATAGCATGACCACACTGAGGCCCCCTCACAGAAGGCAGGGCCCGATTTATCTAGCTGTCCAGCCGCTGTGGCTGGAGGTAAGCTAGCTGGGATGGGCAGCTAAGTAGTCTTCTCTTCTGCCTTTATGAGATTGGGTGGAAAGATGGAGCATATTCATCCACCCCCAAAAGAACACTATAAAAACAGCTCCTCTCTATTTCCACCTCTTTCTATTTATGCAACGCACCTTCACAAATTGTTCTAAAGTAAAATAGATGGTGTATGCTGTATCCACAAATCATCTGTAACAATTATGTTTTCAGTGCTGTGTCATTCCAAATAAACCTTTGGTAATCTCCAACGATTACCCTAATTCCTTTTGATGAGTCTTTTTTTTTTTTTCTTTTTTTTAAATTTTGTTTTGTTCCAGTCGGATACTCTGCTTGAAACAGTTGATATTGGAGTTGTTATTTGTGCAGAAATATGCTTGTTCTTCCACTAGGATGCACTCCACGCCCCCCACCTCACCTCCCCACTTCCTTCATTCCAGTCATTGCTGGTCACTCGGTGTTCCCTGACATCCAGCAATTACTGCAGCACCAATAACAGCTGCCAATGGAGAGCCCTTAAAGGTGCCGGCTGTGGACTCCCAGTGCGTGAATCACTGATAATCTTACGACCTTCATAATCAGCAATTTCTTCTCACACCAGCTTCATTTTCTGGTCACTTTTCTTTCTGGCATGTTTATGTTCGTAGGTACGTAAAAATGATATCAGATGGAATAGGAAAGTGAATTCACTTGGCCATTATTTCCAGAAGAGAATTATTAACCCGGAAGCCTTTTAATTGATTTGGACTCTTTTCTGCTAATATACTTCTTTATACAACGTGGGCTGATCAAGAATGTATTAGACTTTTAGATTTGGTGTGTATTCCTGATTCACGGTTTGAATCTTCCTGGCGTATTACTGACTTTGTTGTTTGAAGTGTGAATAGGGAAATAACTGTTTTTGAGCCAAGATTTTTCCAGGGGCTAATTTACAGCGAGGCTGGGTCATCACGAATGCTATTCTAGTGCAAGAAAAGCAAATGTCACTCCCAGGAGCGTGACTGATAATTCAGCAAGTGGAAGGCAGCCATGTAAGATTCATCATAGAAAGCCGCTCCTGACATTAGAGCGCACACAGGATGTTAAAAGCCAAGACTGAAAAATTAGCTCTCATAATAAAATGCACCTAATGTTCTGCAAAGATAATTTCCTTGCCACATCTCCTGGAGCAGAAGATGTGATCAATTGTTTTTAAATTCCTTTCACCCTCCTGCCCACAGTGGCTGCTCACAGTGTACTGTTGGCCAGGACATGGCCTAGATAACTGTAGCCCTAGATGAATGTTCCTGGATGAATGAAACAAGTTCTTCTGAAATGACATGGTTTTAATTAGCTATTTAGTCCTGTTTTTCAAAATGCCTTTGGACTTTTTTACACTAAATAAGAGTCATCAGATTTTGTTTGTTTGTTTGTTTGTTTGTTTCCGGAATTGCCAAAATCCAAGAATTCCTAATGCATTGAAAACATAGGAGATGGAGGGGATGGGCGTGGGGTGGTGGCATTCCCCAGAAATGTCCTTGAATGTGGAGTGAACATTGTTTTCCATTTCAGTGGATTTTCTAGGGAATGTTAGTTTCAAGGACTTTCTGGGGTTACTAGTGTGAAGTTCTTTCCACTTCCCTTTCTTAGTTATTCTGTTCAAGTTCTCATACCACCAACCCATCCTAGGCACATCACCCAGTCATATAATGGTGAGTTTGTAGCTCATTGATCCCAAATGGCATTGAACCAGGCCTTGGTCCTTTCCGAGCTTCCTTTCCAGGATTTAAGATTCCTCTTAGAAACCCAATGGCATGCAGACCTTCAAATAGTTATGAGTCAGAACTGTTTGGAAAGAAAGCCAGTAGTTCTTATTACACATACACCTACCTGGCATTCTTACCAACACGACAGTCACTCATTTAAACCTGTGTGATGTATATAATTGCAAAGTAAAGTTGCCTGGCAATTTGAATTTTTTTTTTTTCTTTTTGAGATAGAGTCTCGCTCTGCACCAGACTGGAGTGCAGTAGAACGATCTCAGCTTACTGCAACCTCTGCCCCCTGGGTTCAAGCAATTCTCCTGCCTTAGCCTCCCAAATAGCTGGGACTACAGGCACGTGCCACCATACCCAGCTAATTTTTGTATTTTTAGTAGAGATGGGGTTTCACCATGTTGGCCAGGATGGTCTCAATCTCTTGACCTTGTGATCACCCTCCCAAAGTGCTGGGATTACAGGTGTGAGCCACCACGCCCTGCCGGCAATTTGAATTTTTAACACTATCACAGAGTAGCCAGGGCCCCTGGGACAGGTAAAGGTTCCCATACCATGCTGTCACATTGCTTCCACCATGTCTGCTCTTCCTGACAAAGCTGGGGTAGCTTTGGAGTCAGCCAGAAAACCATACCATCACACCTTAGGCTGCCCAGTGAAGTGTGCATGTTTAGAATGCTGAGCCCTCTTTTCTCACATAAAGAAGCCTCTAATCAGGCCATTGGAACAATCCCAGCATGACCTCATGGCCCATTCAGATGGCCCATTAAAGAAAATGCCTTCGGGAAACTACAAAAGTTACGAGAAATCAATGAGTTTAAAGATGGCGGAAGCTCAGTGCTTTATTCCACACAAATTGCCAAATTGCACGGCTGAACACCTTGAAGCCTTAGAAATAGACCGGCCAATGGAATGGCCTTGCAAGGACTCTACTCCTCTTTTCAAAGGAGCCCAACTAACAGCTGCCTTCTGATTTTTACTTGGAACTCAACTAAAAACCTTACAAACATGTGTCAGAACTTGGAGATGAGCAGATCGCACAGCTTTTCTACACAGTGCTGTAGCTACTGTCTTCCTGGCGTGACTTCTTCCTAGGACTTCAGTAAGTGGAATCGGACATTTGGTAACCGCACAGAGAAGACAATGATCAAAATTCTCTTGGAAGACTTAGAAAATGGAGATCCAGGTGGTTCTGTTCATTTGTGAGCCCCGCAGGTGCAACCCTGTTTGATGATGATCCTGTCCTGAATCACCAATGGGAGACCACCTGGCTGTTCACAGGCAGTGTTCTTCAAGACACACAGCAGGGGGTTGATAAATTGTTCATAAAGCCAAATAAACTCTGCTCGAATAAGCGTAATATTCCATCCAAATATTTTGTGACTCATTGGTAATACCTTTTAAGGATCACTTAACAAACAGCAGCAAATAGTGACTTTTTCCACTTAAAAGGTATTTGAGACATAACTTTTACATCTATGCAAATTGAGAGGAAGGCCAGGTAGGTACCTTGAAGCTCTTTCCAAAGAAATCTAAACTTTATCTCTGTTTCCTAAAATCCAGTTAATTCCCAGTCCCCCCAATCTCAAGTCAAACACTCAGGTTGTCTGATTGAGGGTTGGGTCAGAATTACATGCTTATTTCCCTCCCTGCCGCACCCTACATAGGGTGCATCTGTAGTTAACACTCCAGAAATTCTTCCTGCTGCATTCTGATGCCCGGTAAGACCAGTCCAGCCCAGGAGCACTTTGTCCATAAGCACCTTGCCACATGGCTGATACCCTATACCCTCTCCCACCAGTAAATATTAAACTCTATGTCATTATGCTCTGCTCTCCAAAAACTTACCAGTGATCACAAAGTTCTGTCTGTGGCATTTGGAGATGCCACCAAACTTCCAAATCTCCCCCAAGATTCCAAGATACGAACTTTCCTTGTTTTCTTATCTCTCTGGTTGTTCTTTCTCTGTTACGTTCCTAATTTTTTTTCCTTCTTCCTGTGGGTGCTGGAAGTGGGGTGGGACAATAGCGATCTGTCCTTCAATTTGTGTTCTAGTTGTCCAAGGAATGTTGCCTTTGGAGTGTCCAATTATTGCTTCCAAGCACACATGTTCATTTGTTCATTAAAATATATCAAACACCAGCTAAGTGTCAGTTACTGTACATGGGGACTGCATTCATAAGACTTAGACATTGCGCTCAAGGGACTTCCTTCCACACCGCTCTATGGTGCGTCACTGAGGGGCTTCTCCATTCTTCAGAATCTTGGGCCTGAAGACTTGGGAGCTTCCTTTGTACATCATTTTCCAGATTTTGGGCACCTGCTATGATTTCCCCTCAAAACATACAACCTTGCACTTTAATCTAGTTGGGGTTCTGTTCTTCACACTGTCAGAGAAGACAAATTGGATCCTTGTTGTCTCCCTTGTCACTTGAATTCCTGTCTTCCTCGTACCCTACTGCCCACCCATTTTAGGTACCTAACAGGTCCCCACTCCCTCCTCACCTCTCCCTCTCAGAAACACACACACAAATGATGACTATCTACTGCATGTCATACCAGATCCAGGAGCCTCTGCTTGGTCTTCAGAAGTGAACTTCACCTCTTCCCCAGTATTCATCCACTGCCTGCTTCAGAGGCGTCCCCTCAGGGCCCCATCCACCTTCTCCCCCTCAGCTATATACCTTTCTTGCCATGTTGCAATCCCCCACTCCTGGGATGCCTTCCCAGCTCCTGTTGGCTTCTAATCCTATTCCCCAGGCATAGTTCAAGTCCTATATCTTCAAAATCCCCCTGTCCTCTCACCCTTCTACATTCTTTCCACATTTAGAGTAAATACGATACTCCCTAGCCCTTCATTTTCCCCACCAAGTGACACAGTGTCTCCAACCTTCTCTGCATGCTGTATTCACTCCTGGATCTTGTACACTCATTTGCTGAGTCAATGAACGAGAGGCTGATTGAACAGTTAGTTCAGGGAAGTCTAGAAACCCTCATCCCAGGATCAGCATGGAATAAAATTTGAAACTGACTATGAGAAGAAAATGCAAACTACTTCTGTGATATTGGAGAGGGGAAAGTCTTCTTAAACAGCACTCCAAAACACCCAAAGTATATGGCCAAAAAAGGAGTTTGACTCCAAAATTCAGAATTTACATTTAATGAAAAGATATTTGAGATAGCTAGTTAGTTGGCAGGCAGATGATAGACTTGCCTGAGATATTTGTACCATCCCAAATTCACAAAGGATAAATGTCTAAAATATACAAGGAACTCATTCAAGAAGAAATGAATTATTATTATTGTTATTATTTGTTTATATCATTTATATTTATTTATAGTTATATGGCAATAGTTAATATAATAATAACATTCATCAACTGTCTGTCACTTGCCAGGCACTGTATGTATTATTTTATTTAATCTTTACAAATCTATGAGGTGTTGCTGTTTTTCCTTATTACAGGCAAGGAAGCTAAGATAGAGTTACATGAGGAAGCTTCTTCATGGTCACACAGTCAATAAATGGCAGGGCCAGGCTGTGCCCCAGGCAGACGGGCTCTAACATAAGTTCTAACTCCAGCCTCCTTGTTGGTATGCTTAGAGGACGTGAAAGGTAATTCACACTTCAGTGAATACTAAGTATAAAAAAGGACCTCAGCTTCCTAATAATCAGACCTGTGCCATTTTTTGTTTTTGTTTTTGTTTTTGAGACAGGTTCTCACTCTGTTGCCTGGGCTGGAATGTAGTGGTGCAATCTCGGCTCACTGCAGCTCCTGCCTCCTTGGTTCAAGTGATTCTCCTGCCTCAGCCACCAAGTAGCTGAGATTACAGGTGTGCACCACCATGCCCAGCTAATTTTTGTATTTTTACAAGAGACAGAGTTTCTACTAAATCCTAATTTTGTATTTTTAGTAGAGATGGGGTAGCTTGATAGCTATCATATTGACAAAAAAAAAAAAATACCGTTTCTGATAACACCATGGCCCTGGTAGCATTTAGTGAAGATATGAGTGTGTGTTCCCCCTGACCAGCAATGCTGGGAGGACATTCCCAGGGAAAGGCTTACCGGGGAAAAAATGGACCCTGTGAGGGAACCGTCAGAGCTCCCTGCTGATAGCAATATGCCTGTATTTGGGGGAATGGATGGATGCAATGCAGGGGCTGCCAGCTGTGGAGCGATGAGCAGCAGAGAGGAGCATGAACGAGGGGCATGAGCTGGTGTGCAGACATGGACAGGTAGAAATGGCATGCCAGTACACAGACGAAAAACACAGTATTCAAGAACAATTCTATACAGTCATGAGTTGCTTGACGACGAGGAAGCATTCTGAGAAATGCGTCCTTAGGCGATTTCATCCTTGTGCGAACATTGTAGAATGCACTTCCATAAACCCAGATGGCACAGCCTGCTACACACAGAGGCTATATGGCGTAGCCTGTTGCTTCTAGGCTACAAAGCTGTGTAGCATGTTACTGTATTGAGTGCTGTAGGCAACTGTAACACGCTGGTAAGTATTTGTGTATCCAAATATATCGAGACATAGACATCCTACAGTAAAACATAGGATATATAAGCTTAAGTAAGGTATCACCTGTATAAGGAACTTACTGTGAATGGAGCTTGCAGGTGAGTGAGTGAATGAGTGAGTGGTGAGAGGATGTGAAGACCTGGGATGTTCCTGTTCACTCCCGTAGACTATAAAGACTGCACACTTAGGCTACACTAAATTCATCAAAACATGCGTTTCTTTCTTCACTAATAAATTAACTTTGCTTTACTGTAACTTTTTTACTTTAGTAACTTTTATTTTTTAACTTTTTGATTCCTAATAACACTTAGCTTAAAACACAAACAGGCCAGGAGCTGTGGTTCATGCTGGTAATCTCACCACTTTGGGAGGCCGAGGCAGGCCGGTAATGAGGTCAAGACTTCAAGACCAGCCTGGCCAAGATGGTGAAACACCATGTCTACGAAAAATACAAAAATTAACCAGGCATGGCGGTGCGTGCCAGTAGTCTCGGCCACTCAGGGGGCTGAGGCGGAAGAATCACTTGAACCCAGGAGGCAGAGGTTTTAGTGAGCTGAGATCACTCCACTGCAGTCCAGTCTGGGTGACAGACCGAGACTCCATCTCAAAAAAAAAAACAAAAAACCGCGCATTATGCAGCTGTACAGCTGTACCCAAATGTTTTCTTTATATCCTTATTCTATAAACTGTTTTCTATTTTTAATATTTTTACTTTTACAACATTTTTGCTAAAAACTAAGACACAGCCACACAGTAGCCTAGGCCTACAGGGTCCAGATCTTCAATATCACTGTAGTCCAGCTCCACATCTTGTTCCCATGGACGGTCATCAGGGGCATAACACACATGGAGCTGTCATCTCCCAGGACAACAATGCCTTCTTCTGGAATTCCTCCTGAAGGGCCTGCCTGAGGCTGTTTTACAGTTAATCTGAAGGGCCTGCCTGAGGCTGTTTTACAGTTAATCTTTCTTTGTTTTTTCACAAGTAGACGTTGTACACTCTAAAATAATGATAAAACGTATGATATAGTAATTACATAAACCAGTAAACCAGTAACATGGTCATTTATTATCAATTTCAAGTATTATATATATACTGTGCATAACTGGATGTGCTAGACTTGTATGCAACTGGCAGTACAGTAGGTTTGTTTACACCAGGATCACCACAAGTGTGAGTCATGTGTTGTGACATTATGATGGCTACGATGTCACTAGGTGACAGGAATGTTTCTGCACCACTGTCATCTCACGGGACTGTGGTACATGTGGTCCACCGTTACTGAAATGTGAGGAAGTGCATGACTCTAGTCTTCACAGATACGGAGGATCTAAGGACAGAGATCAAATACATTTACACTGGGCACCGATGGGGGAACAGGAATAGGGAATGAAGGAGAGAAAAGAGTAAAACAAAAAACAAACATGCAAAACTATACGTAACTGGCATGGATAATGGTGATAACATATGAAGCACTGAGAAATATGACAGAAAAATATGAGAATTAAGATTTTTAAAAAACAAGCAAAAAGCAAGAAGATATCAAGCACTGATTTCAGGATAACTCATTGAAGCCTCATATTTTAGCTTTGAGACTTAATTTTGGACGATCCACAGACAGAGGTTCCAGTGACTACATCACGATTAGGGTAATCCAAAGAGCTCCTTTCCTTCAGTTGTCTGTGGAAAACGTGACATTTTTCTTCAGGTGAAATCCATGTACGCCGGCTGCCAGCACAGAACCATCTGGCTGGCCTTGGCCGCTGGCCATTGGTCTTGGCTTTGTTCCACCGCTGCAGCAGCCTTCTTCTCCAGGGTGGTCAAAGCTCACCCAGAGCAAAGATGCTCTGCACTCAGGAACACTGGATTCGGGCATTGATCCACGCTCCCTGCACAGCTCTGTGATATAAAAATGAGCAGAGGGGAACCTGTCTTTTAGCCCAAACATTTTCCAAACCACAGGCAATTACCATGTCCTTCAGAGTCAAGGCACATTAGGTACATTGATAATAATTCCTGTAATTTTTAAGACCACAAAACATTAAAACATTGAAAATATAAATAGATAACATCGAAGCATGGTGGGAATTCTATTTTGTATGCATGTGTAGATTGACTAAGGGTCTTTTCTTTTTTTTCAGACTGGGCCAGAACCAAGTACCTGTAAGAATCAGCACAGTTCAGCGTTTTGTATCGATTGCAGTTGTGTCCATGTATGTGTGTGTGCATTCTTGGGGACGTGTGCACACACCTGCATGTTACCTATACAAACCTCAGTGTTCCCATCGTTCATAGGTGGGATTTTTGAACATTGCATTTACAGTGGCTTAAAATAAGTTTGTTGGAGTCGTGGGCCTCATGTAGTGGCCAGGCTTGGCTGCAAAGCCATTGGCTATCCAAACATTCAGAAGACCTTTAGGAATCAATGTGTTTTTGTTAAGGAATCTATGTAGAATAGAATTTTCCTAGCGCAGTGTTGAGTCAAGAGGAAGCAAAAAACATGCCTTATTATTGGATCAAAATAAAAATAGGAAACTTTCATTGTTCATTTCACCACACCTATTGTTTAAATAATCAGTTTATCAATTCAATTAGAACTGGAGGAGACCAAAACCATCACCCACTCCTCTGATTTTGAGGTGGGGGAAATGACAACCCTGCAAGAAGGAGTCTCTTGCCTAAAACTGTCCAGCACATAAGGTGTGCAGCTGGAGCCTGCCTTGCATTTAGGGTCCTTTCCATTCATTATACTAAGTATTTGCTGTTAACAGACACCACTTATTGGGGTCTAATATTGGGGAATATAACACATATGCTATGCCTCGAATGGCCAGGAGGAGGTGCTAGACGTTAGTACAAATAACTAAATGCACTCAAAACACTCTACTTTTAAAGCATGAAGCTAGGAGTTGAAAACAAATAGGAAATATAACATATTTTGTATTAAAATGCAGCAGCTTCATGAAGACAGAAATTAATCCCTGAATCATAAACAGTCAAGCAGTTCCCTTATGGCACAGGCTCTGGAAACCGAACAGTTTGGTTCAAATTCTTGATGTGTTTTTTATTAGCTAGGTGACCTCGAGGCGTTATTGAACCTCTGTAAGCTTCAATTTCATCTGAAAAATGGGGATAAGTAACACCTACTTTATGCTTGTGAGAAAAGAATAAATATATACAATGTTTGACACTCAAAGGGTGTCTGCTATCATTTAATGAATCAAGAATTTCTGTTATCATGTTAAAAATTAGTCTTTTAATAAAAGGCCATTAGCTATTTACTTAACAATGCTAGAGGAAATTTCTATGGCTTTTTGAGGTCCACCATAATTAACTGAATGAATACTATTCAACAGTATCTTAGGCTGTTTGCTTACTGGCATCAGAGAGTGACCCTTGAGTTTCTAAAATTTTTCTGAAATTTTCTTCATGGTCTCTTATACTTTATAGCTTAAAAAGAAATATATATAATATTATATACATATGACATACATATACATATTATATGTTATATAATTTATATGAAAACATTTATGCATATATATGAATATAAAATGGCTGGTAGCCAGGATTTTGGAATTTGTTAGACTTCAGTTGAAATCTGGGCTCCATTATTTACTTGTCAAATGACCTTGAAGAGTTTAACCTTTTTAAGATTCCAATTCTCTCATCTGTGAAATGTGATTGATTATATCTCCTTTGGAGTATTATTGTAAGAATTAAATTATGGTAAAGACTAGCTTAGATACCATTTAGTTTAGAAATGAATGAGGTGGCACAACCCCTGGCCCCAGGAGATGAATGGTGTATCCAGGGTAAAGGTTATTATTGTCACATGCAGTGACTTTCCCAAGACATACAACCTCTAAGCAGCAGTGCTTGGATTTTTATTCTGCCTTTTCCAAAGCAATACGTTCTTGGAGCTAAAAGTTCTCAGGTCAAACTCTCGGAAGTGTCCCTATTTGGCAGCTCCATCTTGAGAAGTAACTTCTCCCTTCCGCACACTCTCTGTGGGACTGCATTCTTGGCTGCTCATCCTGGGCTGAGGCCCATGATGAGATCACTCCCAGGGCACCAGGCAGCCACAGGGCCGGTGGACAGAGCAGGCAAGAAGTGAAGCTTTGGCTGAGGTTTCTGCGACACACTTAACTTCCCTGGAAACGGTGCCTGACACAGCCTGGCCACAACACTGGCAGGAGATGCTGCTGTTTTCTGGGAACATGCAGGACCGTGTGAGCAGCACAGGACACAGGAACATAAACTGGGGACCTTCCTCCACCCACTCTGGCTTCGTATCTTCTCCATTGTTCACTCCTATTTTAGTCCAGGATGATCAGTGACGATGTGCATGAGTTACTCATTCCCATCTATGCTCCAGCCCAGACTGACCAGATTAAAATCCTGTTCTTTGCAGAATTTGTCATTTTTCCTTTTAATTTTCTTTGGAAAGAACACACGTTATATAATTCAGCTTTATTGACACCCTTATAAAAGCCTTCTAAACTACACACCTGATAATTTATCCCATTCAAATATGCATATATTTGAGACAGGGTCTCACTCTGTGTTGCCCAGGCTGGAGTGCAGTGGCACGATCACAGCTCACTGCAGCCTTGACCTCCCAGACTCAAGTGATCCTCCCACCTCAGCCTCCCAAGTAGTTCAGACTACAGGCATGTGCCATCATACCCAGCTAAATTTTTGTATTTTTTCTAGAGACTGGGTTTCACCATGTTTCTCAGGCTGGTCTGAAACTCCTGGGCTTAACTGCCTTATCTGCCTGCCTCAGCCTCCCACAGTGCTGGGATTACAGGCATGAGCCACCATGCCCAGCCTCACTGATACACATTAAATGCCTACTATGTTCCAGGCCTTGTGCTGTGTGCTCTTGATACTGAAGTGTGCGCCCCCTTAAGTTCATTGAAAACACTACTGTCCTGCATCACTGTGGTCACAAAGTGATACAGAGAGCCCAGATAACCATTTAGAGATGAGGAAATTCTAATAATTCTTAGTAAGAAGATTATTTCCCAAAACATTGCTAGGGAACATCTCACAGCAGACTGAAACAGAAATGTAAGCAACTGTCTGCATACTAGAACTTTCTCCCCAAGGCAGTGCTACTTTTTTTTTTTTAACAATTCTTCTATCATCATCATCATCATCATCATCATAATTCTGACCTCTTGATAGGTAAAGGTACAATTATGAGGAGAAGCAGAAGAACTTTTACATCTGTGGGTTTGCACCTGTCTCCCACCATAGTGAGCCGATCACACCCTCAGGCGTCCAGAAGACTGGCAAGGAGGACTTGATAGAGACAAAAGGAGAGACACAAGAGGGGACAGAGGTTGATATGAAGAGGGAGAGGGAGTGATATAGAGGCAGTGATGGCAACAGAAACTAGAAAGATGAAGAGGGATAGAGAGCAGAGTGGAAGTGAGAAGGAAAGAAAATGATTGGGACAGTGGCCATACAGGCAAACAGAGCGAGAGACAGAGACGCAGAGAGAGGAATAGGTCTCTATTATGACCGGGAGAAAGAGAGAAAACAGACAGAAAGACAAAACACACAGAGAGAGGGTGAGAAACAGAGGGATAGAGAAACAGAGAGAGAGAGAGAGGGAGAGAAGATGGAGCGAGAAAACAACAGAGAAGAGAGAGAGACTGTGATAAAAATATAGGGACAGGGAAAGGGACAGGGACCAAGAGAGACAGAGAAATAGGGAAAGATACAAGAAGAGAGAACTGGAGTTAGGGGAAGAGATAGGGAGAGAGAGAACGATAGACCTGTAGAGACAGAAGCTTACACGTAGACACACAGAGTGCGGCAGTGTTAGGAAGCTAGAGGTAAATATACAGAAATAGTGGTAAACATTGAGATAGAAAAGTATATATAAAGAGAAAAATAAAGAAATATGCATATTTATATATTGTTAAAAATAATATATAATTGTATGTATACATGTATGTTATATAAAATATTATATGTATTTACATACAAAAAAACTAGCAAAAGATGGTGGCAGGCACCTGTAGTCCCAGCTACTTGGGAGGCTGAGGCAGGAGAATGGCATGAACCCGGAAGGTGGAGCTTGCGGTGAGCCGAGATCACGCCACTGCACTCCAGCCTGGGCGACAGTGCGAGACTCCATTTCAAAAGAAAAAAAAATTTAAAAAAATGTGTATTTCTAGCTTTCCTTTTCTCTTTATATATTCTATCTGTCTGTCTATCCATACTATTGCCACAATAACGCCATGTAGCAAATATCCCAAACTCAGTGGCTTAGCACAAGAATCATCTATGAATTCTTACAAGTGCATAGGTTTGCTAGGCTGTTCTGCTGATCTAAACCAAGCTCATCTGATCTTGGTTGGGCTTGGCCACATGTCAGGCAGCTGCTGGGTGAGCTGGGAGGGGGACTGCCTGGTCAAAGTGCCTGGGTCCGAATAAATCAGCTCCACTACACACAGGGTTTCATCCTCCTGCAGGCTAGCCTGGATTTATTCTAATGACAATGACAGAAAGCGAAGAGCACATCAGGCCACTTGAGGCCTCGATTCAGAACTGGAGGCCTATGAGTTCTTTTTGTATTAAAAAAAAAAAAAAAAGGCTGGGGGAATACACGGTGCCTCTTAATCAAAGGAGCTTTGAATTATCATGAATGAGTTCCACTTCTGGGAAATTTGCAGTGAGCCCACTCTGCCTTGTCTGACTCACAAATGCAACTATGAACCCTGAATCTGAGGACTTTGAAAAATAAACAATAGCAAGTCAATTGGAGGAGGAAATGGGAAAGTGAAGCACTGTGAATTCACAGTAAGTTTCTTATTTATTTTTCCTCAATTATCCCCTGGCCTGTACTCAAAAATAATCAGAAATGCAGAACTGTACACCAGGTGAGGACAGAGAGAAAGGGGGACTCTCTGTGAACCCTGGTTTTCTCGTTCTCGTCCTTTTCCATTCTCCTGCAGCCCCCAGGCAATCTGAGTGGCAGTGGCAGCAGCTATGGTGAGCCAGGAGCCTAAAATTCTTACGAAAGGGATCCTTCTCTCTGATCAGGGAAGTTGTGGCCCTGAGAGAGAATCCTGGTGGTTTTTGTTCTCTCTATATCCTCTTACTACTTGGCCCTGGAGTCAGACACAATGGTGGGAAAATGCAGTGTACTAAAGCCACACCTGTCCAGCCGGAGGACTGGAGGGGACTAGAAAGAACTAGAAAGTATTGCAAAGCGTGCAGAGGGAGGAAGATTAAGAAAGAAACATCATGCAATGATGTCTGGACTCCTGGGCTCACCCACTAGCTGTGCATGCATAAACACGACCCCAAACAGCTCCAAATCCAAAGGCCTTGCAAACCAAAGCAGGAGTAGGCACTGCCCAGGTCCCAGAATGGCCACTGGGTGGCGCACACACAGGAGGGATCTGACAAGCGCTGCAAAGGCTGGAAAACGGACGGAGGGGAACTGCCCACCAAACACAAGTAGGAACTTGTAATCCCTAACTGGGTCAGTTGCCTGCTAACAACAACAACAACAACAACAACAACAACAACAAAACCCTCCACATTCTGTGTAATATTTAAACAATGCCCAGAGCTCTATAACATGATATTCAAAGTGTGCGGGATTTAATCCGAAATTACTGCGCATGTGGAGAACGAGGAAAATCTTAGCGTCTCCAAACGGAAAAGCCAAACAACAGATGCTAATCCTGACATGACACAGGTGTTGGAATAACAAAGGCTTTAAAGGAGCTATTGTGACCATAGGAAGAAATGGAAAGAGGGGAGGAGAGAACGAGGTAGAAAGTAAATAGATAGGAGAGATACAAACAGAGAAATAGAAAAAGAGATGAATAGAGATAGGCAGATAGAGACAGAAATACAGAGATATGAAGAGAAAGTCTAAGAAACAGGAGCACTAAAGCAAAATAGAGGAGACTGAGCTGTAAGAGGGGGCTATAGAAGAAAAATGTAAAGGGATGAACAGCAACGGGACAGAGAAAAAAGAAATATGGACATAAAGACAGAGACGGAAGAACATAGTGATAGAAAGCAATGCAGGAGATAGAGAAATAGAATAGTAGAGACAGAAATACAGCCAGTGCACATGAAAGCTATAAAGCAATTCATGGTAGTTGTCTAAATTCAATATATCATTAGGGTTGCATAATGCGAATATTCTCATTTTAACATTTCTCCTAAATTTATTGGTCGTAATACTTCCACAAAAGAACCTTCATTCGGCCGGGCACAGTGGCTCATGCCTGTAATCCCAGCACTTTAGAAGGCCGAGGTGGGTGGGTCACTTGAGATCAGTAGTTGTCTAAATTCAATATATCATTAGGGTTG
>NW_012115511.1:4428088-4430273 GCF_000951035.1 Colobus angolensis palliatus
GGTATTTCTAGTTCTAGATTCTTGAGGAATCGCTGTACTATGGTTTTCAAGATTTTGTGCAGGTGTTATTCTTTTGGTGCTTACAATGTCCTACTGATGGTTAGTGAGAGCCACTGCCGTTGTTTTTCTTTGAGTAGAGTGCAAGGTAAACCAACATGCCTGACCCTCAGTCCTGTTAATAAAGCAGGTTCAAGTCTTCTCAGAGTGGCCCTGGGTGGTTGCCTCCAACTGGACTTGCAAATGTGAAAAGGAAGGTGATTCAGGGCCCTAATCAGAAGCTTCCTGGCAGGACCAGGTCCTGGCAGCAGCATTGGCTGCTGCAACTCTGAAGAGCAGGTTGTGAGCCTGCTGTGGGACTGCCCTCTCCCAAGGGCCATTGCCAGCTGGCGCCAGGGTCGGCTTTCCCCACATCTGCACTCCCTCTGCTGCAGGCCTAAGCTCTCCATGCCCCTGGCTATTTCCTGCAGAGGGCCTGCTCTCAGTGGCCAAAGGAGGGCACTGGAGAATGGACCTGAGCAGACAGGCAGGAGCTCCTCTGCAGGTCCTCCCAGGCACCACCCCTTCTGGAAGGAAGGCATGGGAGTCCCCTAAGACAGATCCTCAGTCACTTCTCTTTGCCTGCTCCTCCTACTGTCTTCTATGCTAGGGATCACTTCCTTGTTGAGTGGCACCTGAATTTTGAGAGGTTCCTCTGCTCCTCTTCATCTGACCCCTTTCCTTCCAAGGCCCCACAGAGGAAGGCATGCGGTGGGCCCTAGCCCTGCTTCTAGCTCTGCTGTCTCCTGGTGAGTGTGCTGCCTACAGAGAGGCTCATGGGTTTTGTTTTATTCTTTCCTTCTTTTGCAAGGGGTGCCATACTAAGAGATGCCTCATTATATTTTGTGTTGTTTCCATTGCAGCCAGTCAAAAATCTTCCAACCTGGAAGGGAAAATGAAGACAATCACCAGGCCGACTGGGTCACCTGCAGAAATCACCTGTGATCTTCCTGGAGTCAGTACCTTATACATCCACTGGTACCTACACCAGGAGGGGAAGGCCCCAGAGCGTCTTCTGTACTATGAACCCTACTACTTCACGGTTGTGTTGGAATCAGGAATCAGTCCAGGAAAGTATGATACTGCAAGCACAAGGAAGAGCTGGAATTTGAGACTGCAAAATCCAATTGAAAATGATTCTGGGGTCTATTACTGTGCCACCTGGGACAGGCACCATGATTCAGACCTGCCCTACACCACACTAAAAATCTGCCTGTGGTTGCTTCTGGTAAGACAGACCAGCCAACTCTTATTTCCTGCCCTGAATTTACTGTATTCTGTACAAAGAGAAACACAGCTTAACTCCTGATCTCCCCACTAATATCACACTCCCCTGGGCAGCAGCTGCACCCTGTTCCCCACTCTCCCCCAGGACTTTCCCGAAGACCAAGCTGCCATCTCCAGGCCTCAGCTCAGCAGCCTGGCTGAGAGCAAGGTTCTCTCAGCTCTCCCAGGACGTGGGGGAGGCCCACTCACTCTGCTTCCTAGGACAGACAGGTACACCTAGAGTCCAGCTGTGAAGCAAGATATTTTGGATAGCAAATTGGAAGGGTATCTATACTAAATCATGTATCCAATCATGGTCCAGAGATCACAGCTGAGAGTGGCGCTTATTCCTTATGTCCATAACAATATACGCAATACTCTAATGACCACCAAAACACTAGGCCTAGATATGCAGTTGAACATTCTCACCCTCTGCCTTCCCTTTTATCCTCATCCTCCTTTCTTACTTCCATGCTTGCTTTTATTATTTTTCTCTCCTCCCTCCCTTCTTCCTGTCCTTCCATCTTCCCTCCCTCCCGCATTCTTCCTTCCTTCCATCCATTCTCCGTTTCTTTCCTTCCTTCCTTCCTTGCTTTTCTCTCTCTTTCTTTCCTTTTTGGGTACATAATCAGACTACTTTTTCCACAAAATCATTTGAAATAATTTTCCTCTATTTGTTCCTGCCAACATTGATACAGCTACTTTAAATGTTCAGTCTTCATTTTTATATTTTGGAAATTTGTTGTGTTACTTTGTTTTGTTTCATATTTGTTTTGTATATATAAAACATTTACATGGAACTGAAGTCAAAATTATAGAAGATGCATTTGAAGATTTTAGCATCCATTGTAGAGTTCTCATTCCTCTTTTCTCCCTCACCCTA
>NW_012115511.1:4430908-4448910 GCF_000951035.1 Colobus angolensis palliatus
ATTAACATTCCCTAAGTCATATACTTTAACTTGATAATGATTGGAATCCAAGCTCTGCGATTCCGAAAATGAGATTTGTTAATTCAGTTTGCATTTCCCCATCTTTAGGAGTACTTGCATTTTTTACAACATTATGGGTGATTTACAGTTCTTCTTTTGTGAATTGCCTTGTCACACTCTTGACCTAGTTTCCTTTTGGAAGATTAATTTTTTCTCGTTGGTATGAAAGACTTAATATACACCATTTTAGAGAAACTGACCCTTTATCAAATGTGTTGAACTATATCTTCTCCTATGTTATTATTTTATTTGACAACTTTTGGCGAATTGCACTTTGAAAAAAAAAATCTATCAATTTTTCTAGGGTCTCTATTTTGACATCAGGCTTAGAGAGGCCAATCTCACCTAGAATTTGTATGCAATTCATCATCGTTTAAATCTAATGATTTTCTTTTTATTACAACTTAATTACTACTTGTGACTGGTAAGGTAGAAATGCAACAATATTTGTTTCCATATGGTAAGTCAATACCCGAAAGAGAACTTATTAAATAATTGACTATTTCCTTGTGGATGTTAACATATAACTTTATCACATGATAAAATATTACATACATGTGGCTCTCTCTCTGGATTTTCCACTGTGTTCCATGAATCTTGTCATTCTAGCGCCAGTATTGCCCTCTCTTCAGCACTGTAGCTTTATAGTTCTTTTCACATTCTGATGAGGTTTATCTCATTATTTTTTTGTTTTAAGAATTTTCTGTGCATTCTAGTGTGATCTCAATCCTCTCCCTTCCCATTTTTAAACCGTGGGACTTCTGTCCAGCAAGACTTTTTCACGCTCCAAGGCAGGCAGGCTCCCCGGCTTCACAAGACCCCTGAGAACTCAGCTTTCAGAGCTGCTACTATGCCAGCCTCATGTCCTGCACGTGTGGTCCAGAGGCAGAGGGAGACCAGCCAGAGCCTCCTCCCTTTCTCATTCCCAGCTGAGATGACAGGAGAAACTGAACTCTCTGAGCTGGGCCAACACCACCACCGAGAGGGACATTGTTCTACATCTCATTACGCATATTTCAAACGTGTATCTCTATGTGCTTCTTATAGAGGAGGTGAAAATCTGTGTATGCCCTACTGAATTTTCACAATTATATTACTGAACTTGTTTTGTCCCCTATATTTCCGTCTGTGAATCCAGGTGCACTGCAGTTCTCAGTCCGCTTTCTGAGGGTAGGGCTGAGAAAATATTCAATACCAGACAATTTGGAAGTTCAGGTAAATAACAAGTTTTTAGTTTAAGTATGTTCCAAATATTACATGATATGGCACCCTGAACTACTTTAAAAAACAAGCAAATAAACTCCTACTTCATGAACAAAAATCCTCTCATAAAGAGATCACACCCACAGGATCACGTACACACACACACTCCACACACATACACCCATTCATCTTAGAGCAGAGTCCAAGACCCACCAACACGCCTGGTCCTCAGTCCTTTTTTATTTTATTTTATTTATTTATTTATTTATTTTTTATCATACTTTAAGTTCTAGGATACGTGTGCACAACGTGCAGGTTTGTTACTTACATATACATGTGCCATGTTGGTGTGCTGCACCCATCAACTCGTCATCCACATTAGGTATTTCTGCCAGTGCTATCCCTCCTCCCTCCCCCCACCTCACTACAGGCCCCACTGTGTGATGCTCCCTACCCTGAGCCCATGTGTTCTCATTATTCAATTCCCACCTAAGAGTTAGAACATGCAGTGTTTGGTTTTCTTTCCTTGTGCTAGTTTGCTGAGAATGATGGTTTCCTGCTTCATCCATGTCCCTACAAAGGACATGAACTCATCCTGTTTTACGGCTGCATAGTATTCCATGGTGTATATGTGCCATATTTTCTTAATCCAGTCTATCATTGATGGACATTTGGGTTGATTCCAAGTCTTTGCTATTGTGAATGGTGCCGCAATAAACATACGCCTTGGGTGGTGCCTCCAAGCGTCCTTGCAGATGCGAAAAGCAAGGTAGTTCAGTTTCCTAATCAGAGACTTCCTGGCAGGAGAAGGTCCTGGCATTAGCAGTAGCTGCTGCAACTCTGAAGAGCAGGTTGTAAGCCTGCTGTGGGACTGCCCTCTCCCAAGGGCCATGGCTAGCTGGTGCCAGGGTCAGCTTTCCCCACATCTGCACTCCCTCTGCTGCGGGCCTGAGCTCTCCATGCCCCTGGCTCTCTCCTGCAGAGGGCCTGCTCTCAGCTGCCACAAGAGAGCGCGGGAGAATGGGCCTGAGCAGAGAGGCAGGACCTCCTCTGCTGGTCCTCCCAGGCACCACCCCTTCTGGGAGGAAGGCTTGGGAGTTCCCTGAGACAGATCCTCAGTCACTTCTCTCTGCCTGTGTCTCAGGAAGACCAGCTCCTCCTACTGTCTTCTGTGCTAGGGATCACTTCCTTGTTGAGTGGCACCTGAGTTTTGAGAGGATCTTCTGCTCCTCTTCATCTGATCCTTTTCCTTCCAAGGCCCAAGAGAGGAAGGCATGTGGTGGGTCCCAGTCCTGCTTCTAGCTCTCCTGTCTCCTGGTGAGTGTGCTGCCTGTAGAGAGGTTTTGTTTTGTTTTCTTCTTTTGCAAGGGGTGCCATACTAAGGAATGCCTCATTATATTTTGTGTTGTTTCCAATGCAGCCAGTCAGAAATCGTCCAACTTGGAAGGGAGAACAAAGTCAGTCACCAGGCCAACTGGGTCATCCGCTGAAATCACCTGTGATCTTCCTGAATTCAGTAGCTTCTACATCGTCCACTGGTACCTACACCAGGAAGGGAAGGCCCCACAGCGTCTTCTGTACTATGACGTCTCCAACTCCAGGGTTGTGTTGGAATCAGGAATCAGTCCAGGAAAGTATGATACTTATGTAAGCACAAGGAGGAACTTGAGATTGAGACTGCGAAATCTAATTGAAAATGATTCTGGGGTCTATTACTGTGCCAACTGGGACAGGCACAGTGATTCAGATCTGCTGAACACCACACTGAAAATCTGCCATGTGGCTGCTTCTGGTACACAGGATAGAGCCACCCCCTCTCATTTCCTGCCACCAAATTGACTGTATGCTGAACAAGAGAAACACAGCTTAACTCCTGATCTCTGATCTCCCCTGCAGTATAACACTCCCCTGGCAACAGTAGCCCCCTGTTCCCCACCCTCCCCCAGGACTTCCCTGAAGACCAAGCTGCCATCTCAGCTAAGCCTCAGCGAAGCAGCCTGGCTGAGAGCAAGGTTCTTTAGCTCTCCTAGGACATGGGGGAGGCCCACTCACTCTGCTGCCTAGGACAGACAGGTACACCTAGGGTCCAGCTGTGAAGCAAGATATTTTGGACAGCAAATGGGAAGGATATTTATACTGAATCATGTATCCCATGATCCAGAGATCACAGCTGAGAATGGTGCTTATTCCTTATGTCTATAATAATATAAGCAATACCATAATTACCACTAAAACACCAGGCCTAGATATACAGTTGAACATTCTCTCCCTCTGCCCTCCCTTTTATTCTCTCTCTCTTCTTTCTTACTTCTTTGCTTGCTTTTATTATTTTTCTCTCCCTTCCTCCTTCTATCCCTCCATCCCTCCCTCTCTCATTCCTTCTTTCCCTCCCTTCCTCCCTTTTTCCTTCCATCCATTCCCCTTCCTTTTTTTCCTTCCTTCCTTCTTGGCTTTTATCTCTCTTTCTTTCCTTTTTGGGTACATAATCAAAATACTTTTTCCACAAAATCATTTGAAATGATTTTTCTCTATTTGTTCATGCCAACATTGATACAGCTACTTTAATTGTTCAGTTTTCATTTTTATATTTTGGAAATTTGTGATATTACTTTGTTTTGTTTCATATTTGCTTTGTGTATGTAAAACATTTACATGAAACTGAAGTTAAAATTATAAAAGAAGTTGCATTTGAAGATTTTAACTTCCATTGTAGATTTCTCATTCCTCTTTTCTCCCTCACCCTATAGGTAACAATATTTTTATCAGTTAACTTGAGCCTTTTCACTCTGTTTTTCATAGGGGAGTATGTATTGTTTCTATTTCAATGCCATATTTATGTTTATGTTCTGATATTCAATTTGGGTTTTTATACATTTTAATCAATCTCTTATTTTCCCATTTCTGGATTTGGTGTCTGACTTCTAAAGGTGCACATACTTCATGAGTACACATAAAGAAATCTATATCATGTATTTGAATGTTTGTATGCATTGATTATTTAATGATGGCAGCATTGATCTATCAGGAATTTCTATACAATAATTACTATGTTAGTAATAATAATACTGGCCAGGCCTGATGGCTCATCCTGTAATCCCAGGATTTGGGTAGTCCGGTTGTTAGGATCACTTGAGGCCAGGAGATTGCGACCAGTTTAGCCAACATGGTGAAACCCTGTCTCTACTAAAAATACAAAAAATTAACCTGCTGTAGTGGTGCACACATGTGACCCCAGCTACTTTGGATGCTGAGGCAGGAGAATCTCTTGAGCCTGGAAGGTGAAGGTTTCAGTGAGCTAAGATCACACTACTGCCAGTAGTCCAGTTTGGGCAACAGATCAAGACTCTGTCTCAAAAAAATTAATAATAATAATAATATTGATGGTAAATATGGGTACTGACATTCTGGTAGTTAATTTACTAAGTACATTACTTTCTATTTTATTTAATCTATACAGAAACTTCATTAAAGGTTTAAAGTACTGTTGAATTTAACATTAGAAATTCGGGGGTTAATTAACATTCCCTAAAGTCATATGCTTTAATCCAAGCTCTGTGGTTCCGAAAATGACATTTGTTAATTCGGTTTGCATTCCCCCATCTTTAAGAGTACTAGCATTGTTTTACAACTTTATAGGTCATTCATACTTCTTCTTTTGAGAATCGCCTTGTCATACTCTTTGCCTATTCTTCTTTTGGAGGATTAATATTTTCTTACTGGTCGTAAGAATTAATATACACCATATTAGAGATACTGACCCTTTATCAAATGTGTTGAAGATATTTCTCCTGATTTGTTATTACTTACATTTGGCACCTTTTGGTGAATTCAGCTTTAAAAAAAAAAAGTAATTCTATCAGTTTTTCTAGGGTGTCTAGTTTGATGTCAGGCTTAGAGAGGCCAATTTCACCTAGAATTTGTATGCAATTCATCATCGTTTAAGTCTAATGATTTTCTTTTTATTACATGTAAGTCAGTATTTGTGACTGGTAAGGTAGAAATGCAACAATATTTGTTTCCATATGGTAAGTCAATACCCAAAAGAGAGCTTATTAATTAATTGACTATTTCCTTGTGGATATTAACATATAACTTTATCACATGAGAAAATATTACATACATGTGGCTCTGTTTCTGGATTTTCCACTGTGTTCCTTGAGTCTTGTCATTCTAGTGCCAGTATTGCCCTCTCTTCAGCACTGCAGCTTTATAGTTCTTTTCATATTCTGATGAGGTTTTTCTCATTATTTTTTTCTTTTAAGAATTTTCTGTGCATTCTAGTGTGATCTCAATTCTCTCCCTCCCCATTTTTGAACCGTGAGACTTCTGTCCAGCAAGACTTTTTCACGCTCCAAGGCAGGCATGCTTGCCTCCTTCACAATGACCCTGAGAACTCATCTTTCAGAGCTGCTACTATGGCAGCGTCATGTCCTGCACGTGTGGTCCAGAGGCAGAGGGAGACCAACCGGAGCCTCCTCCCTTTCTTATTCCCAGCTGAGATGACAGGAGAAACTTAACACTCTGAGCTAGGCCAACACCACCACCAAGAGGGACATTGTTCTACATCTCATTACGCATATTTCAAACGTGTATCTCTATATGCTTCTTATAGAGGAGGTGAAAATCTGTGTATGCCCTACTGAATTTTCACAATTATATTACTGAACTTGTTTTGTCCCCTATATTTCCATCTGTGAATCCAGGTGCACTGCAGATCTCAGTCCGCTTTCTGAGGGTAGGACTGAGAAATAAAATATTCAATACCAGACAATTTGGAAGTTCAGGTAAATGACAAGTTTTTAATTTAAGTATGTTCCAAATATTACATGATATGGCACCCAGTACCACTTAAAAACAAAAAAAAAAGAAAGAAAGAAACCTCATACTCCTACTTTAATGAACAAAAATCCTCTAAAAAAGAGATCACACCCACAGGATCACAGGCACCCCCCGCCCCTCGCCCCCACAGACACACATACACCCATTCATCTTAGAGCAGAGTCCAACACCCACCAACGTACTGATCCTCAGTCCTTTTAATAAAGCAGGTTCAACCCTTCTCAGAGTGGCCTTGAGTGGTTGCCTCCAAGTGCCCTGCAGAGGCAAAAAGGAAGGCAGTTCAGGGCCCTAATCAGAGGCTTCCTGTCAGGACAAGGCCCTGGCATCAGCATTAGCTGCTGCAAGTCTGAAAGGCAGGATGTGAGCCTGTTGTGGGACTGCCCCCTCCAAGTTCTGAGCCTCTTAACTCGGGGGTCAGCTTCCCCTACATCTGCAGTCCCTCTGCTGGAGGCCTGAGCGCTCCATGCCCTGGGCTCTCTTCTGCAGACGGCCTGCTCTCAGTGGCCACAGGAGGGCGCTGGAGAACGGACCTGAGCAGAGAGGCAGGCGTTCCTCTGCAGGTCCTCCCAGGCACCACCCCTTCTGGAAGGAAGGCTTGGGAGTCCCCTAAGACAGATCCTCAGTCACTTCTCTCTGCCTGTGTCTCAGGAAGACCAGCTCCTCCTGCTGTCTTCTGTGCTAGGGATCACTTTTTGTTGAGTGGCACCTGAGTTTTGAGAGGGTCTTCTGCTCCTCTTCATCTTGTCCCTTTCCTTCCAAGGTCCCAGAGAGGAAGGCATGCGGTGGGCCCTAGCCCTGCTTCTAGCTTTCTTGTCTCCTGGTGAGTGTGCTGCCTACAGAGAGGCTCATAGGTTCTGTTTTGTTTTGTTTTCTTCTTTTGCAAGGGGTGCCATACTAAGGAATGCCTCATTATATTTTGTCGTTTCCATTGCAGCCAGTCAGAAATCTTCCAACTTGGAAGGGAGAACAAAGTCAGTCACCAGGCCAACTGGGTCATCTGCTGAAATAACTTGTGATTTTTCTGGAGACAGTAACTTATATATCCACTGGTACCTACACCAGGAGGGGAAGGCCCCACAGCGTCTTCTGTACTATGACGTCTCCAACTCAAGGGATGTGTTGGAATCAGGACTCAGTCTAGGAAAGTATGGTACTCATACACGCACAAGGTGGAGTTGGATATTGATACTGCGAAATCTAATTGAAAATGATTCTGGGGTCTATTACTGTGCCAACTGGGACAGGCACAGTGATTCAGACCTGCTGAACACCACACTGAAAATCTGCCTTGTGGCTGCTTCTGGTACACAAGATAGAGCCACCCCCTCTCATTTCCTGCCGCCAGATTTACTGTATGCTGAACAAGAGAAACACAGCTTAACTCCTGACCTCCCCCTAATATCACATTCTCCTGGCAGCAGCTGCCGCCTGTTCGCTACCCTCCCCCAGAACTTTCCTGAAGACCAAGCTGCCATCTCCAGGCCTCAGCTAAGCAGCCTGACTGAGAGCAAGGTTCTCTTAGCTCTCCTAGGACATGGGCAAGGCCCACTCAATCTGCTTCCTAGGACAGACAGGTACACCTAGAGTCCAGCTGTGAAGCAAGATATTTTGGGCAGCAAATGGGAAGGGTGTTTTTACTGACTCATGTATCCAATCATGGTCCAGAGAGCACAGCTGAGAGTGGTGTTTTTTCCTTATGTCTGTAACAATACAAGCAATACTAAAATTACCACCAAAATACCTGGCCTAGATATGCAGTTGAACATTCTCTCCCTCTGCCCTCCCTTTTATTCTCTCTTTGTCTTACTTCTTTGCTTGCTTTTATTTTTTTCTCCTTCCCTTCCTCCCTCCCTCACTCCATCCTTCTATCCCTTCCTCCCTTGTTTCCTTCCGTCCATTCTCCTTCTTTTTTTTCCTTCCTTCCTTCTTTGCTTTTCTCTCTCTTTCTTTCCACAAAATCAATTGAAATAATTTTTCTCTATTTGTTCATGCCAACATTGATACAGCTACTTTAATTGTTCAGTTTTCATTTTAATATTTTGGAAACTTGTTGTCTTACTTTGTTTTGTTTCATATTTGTTTTGTATATATAAAACATTTACATGGAACTGAAGTCAAAATTATAAAAGAAGATGGATTTGAAGATTTTAACTTCCATTGCAGATTTCTTGTTCCTCTTTTCTCCCTCACCCTATAGGTAACAATATTTTTATCAGTTCACTTGAGCTTTTTCACTCTGTTTTTCATAGCAGAGTATGTATTGCTTCTATTTCAATGCCATATTTATATTTTCATTCTGATATTTCATTTTTATACATTGGAATCAATCTTTTAGTTTCCTGTGTCTGGATTGTGTGTCTTACTTCTAAAGGTGCACATACTTCATAAGTATGCATAAAGAAATCCATATCATGTATTTGAATGTTTTTATGCATTATTTAATGATGGCATCATTGTTCTATCAGGAATTTTTACACAATAATTACTGTATTAGTAATAATAATACTGGCCAGGCCTGATGGCTTGTGCCTGTAATCCCAGCATTTGAGTATTCCAGTCGATAGGAACACTTAGGCCAGGAGACTGTGACAAGCTTAGCTAACATGGTGAAACCCTGTCTCTACTAAAAGTACAAAAAATTAGCTGGCTGTAGTCGTGCACACATGTAATCCCAGCTACTTTGGATCCTGAGGCAGGAGAATCTCTTGAGCCTGGAAGGTTGAGTTTTCAGTTAGCTAAGATCACACTACTGCTGTCCAGTTTGGGGAACAAGAGTGAGACTCTGTCTCAAAAAAACTAATAATAATAATATGATGGTAAATATGGGTACTGACATTCTGGTAGTTAATTTACTAAGCACATTACATGCATATTTTATTTAATCTATACAGAAACTTTTTTAAGGATTTAAAGTACCATTGAATGTAACATAAGAAATTGGGGGTTTAATTAACATTCCCTAAATCATATACTTTAATTTGATAATGATTGCATCCCAAGCTCTGTGGTTCCAAAAATGAGATTTGTTAATTTGGTTTGCATTCCCCCATCTTTAGGAGTACTAGCATTGTTTTACAACTTTATAGGTCATTTATACTTCTTCTTTTGAGAATCGCCTTGTCATACTCTTTGCCTATTCCTCTTTTGGATGATCAATTTTTTCTTATTGGTCGTAAGAATTAATATACACCATTTTAGAGATACTGACCCTTTATCAAATGTGTTGAAGATATTTCTCCTGATTTGTTATTATTTACATTTGGCAACTTTTGGTGAACTGAACTTTGATAAAAACACAATAAAATCTATCAATTTTTCTAGGGTGTCTAGTTTGATGTCAGGCTTAGAGAGGCCAATCTCACCTAGAATTTGTATGCAATTCATCATCGTTTAAGTCTAATGATTTTCTTTTTATTACTACTAAATCACTATTTGTAACTGGTAAGGTAGAAATGCAACAATATTTGTTTACATTTGGTAAGCCAATACCCAAAAGAGAACTTATTAAATAATTGACTATTTCCTTGTGGATGTTAACATATAACTTTATCACATGAGAAAATATTACATACATGTGGTTCTCTTTCTGGATTTTCCACTGTGTTCCAGGAATCTTGTCATTCTAGTGCTAGTATTGCCCTCTCTTCAGCACTGTAGCTTTATAGTTCTTTTCATATTCTGATGAGGTTTCTCTCATTATTTTTTTGTTTTAAGAATTTTCTGTGCATTCTACTGTGATCTCAGTCCTCTCCCTTCCCATTTTTAAACTGTGAGACTTCTGTCCAGAAAGATTTTTTCATACTCCAAGGCAGGCAAGCTTCCCTCCTTCACAAGGAGCCCTATTGGGTGCTGATTTTGTTGGGTGCCAGATATCGGGGGAATCAGCCCCCAATATTTCAATGTAGGTTATTTTCTGTTTTCCCTAAGTGTCGGCCAGTCTGAGAAATAAAGAGAAAAAGTACAAAGAGAGAAATTCTACAGCTGGGCCACCGGGAGTGACATCACGTATTGGCAGGTTCCATGATGCCCACCTGAGCCGCAAAGCCAGCAAATTTTTATTAGGGATTACAAAAGGGGAGGGGTGTATGAATAGGGAGTAAGTCACAAAGATCACGTATTTCAAAGGGCAATAAAAGATCACAAGGGCAGAAGGGCAGAGCAAGATCACAAGGCCAGGGCAAAATTAGAATTACTGATGAGCTTCCATGTCCCACTGGGTACATACTATCTTGATAAACATCTTACCAGTAAACAGGATTCGAGAGCAGAAAACTGGTCTGACTAGAATTCACCAGCCTGGAATTTCCCCAACCTAGTAAGCCTGAGGGCACTACAGGAGACCAGGACGTATTTCATCCCTTATCTTCAACCGCATAAGACAGACACTCCTAGAGTTGTCGTCAATAGGCCTACCCCTGGGAATGCATTCCTTCCCCAGGGTTATTCCTTGCTGGGAAAATAATTCAGTGATATTCCTCCTATTTGCTTTCTGCAAGAAGAAAAATATGACTCTGTTCTGCCCGACACCACAGGCAGTCAGACCTTATGGTTATATCCCTTGTTCCCTGAAAATTGCTGTTATCCTGTTCTTTTTCAGGGTGCCCAGATTTTATATTGTTCAAACACACATGTTTTACAAACAATTTGTACAGATAATGCAATCATCACAGGGTCCTGAGGTGACATACATCCTCAGCTTATGAAGATGACAGGATTAAGAGATTAAAGTATAGACAGGCATAGGAAATTAAAAGAGTATTGACTGGGGAAGTGATAAATGTCCATGAAATCTTCACAATTTATGTTCAAAGACTGCAGTAAAGACAGGTGTAAGAAATTATAAAAGTATTAATTTGGGGAACTGATAAATGTCCATGAAATCTTCACAATTTATGTTCTTCTGCTGCAGCTTCAGCTGGTCCCTCCATTCGGGGTCCCTGACTTCTTGCAACAGACGGTGAGAACTCAGCTTTCAGAGCTGCTCCTATGGCAGCTTCATGTCCTGCATGTGTGGTCCAGAGGCAGAGGGAGACCAACCAGAGCCCCCTCCCTTTCTCATTCACAGCTGTGATGACAGCAGAAACTGAACTCTCTGAGCTAGGCCAACACAACAACAAAGAGGGACATTGTTCTACATCTCATTATGCATATTTTAAATGTGTGTCTCTATATACTTCTTATAGAGGAGGTGAAAATCTGTGTATGCCCTACTGAATTTTCACATTTATATTACTCTACTTGTTTTGTCCCCTATATCTCCATCTGTGAATTCAGGTGCACTGCAGATCTCAGTTCACTTTCTGAGGGTAGGGCTGCCAAACAAAATAGACAATACCCAGGGAATTTGGAAGTTCAGGCAAATAACAAGTTTTTGGTTTATGTATATTCCAAATATTACATGACATGGCACCCTAAACTACTTAAACAACAACAGCAACAACAACAATAACAACTCATACACCTACTTCAATGAATAAAAATCCTCTAATAAAGAGATCACACCCACAGGATCACAGACACTCCTTCCCCACCTCCACCCCCTGACACACCCATTTACCTTACAGGAGAGTCCAAACCCACCAACATACATGATCCTCAGTCCTTTTAATAAAGCAGGTTCAACCCTTCTCAGAGTGGCCTTGGGTGGTTGCCTCCAAGTGCCCTGCAGAGGCAAAAAGGAAGGCAGTTCAGGGCCCTAATCAAAGGCTTCCTGTCAGGACAAGGTCCTGGCATCAGCATTTGCTGCTGCAACTCTGAAGTGCAGGGTGTGAGCCTACTGTGGGACTGCCCCCTCTGAGGGCTGAGCCGGCTGACTCCAGGGTCAGCTTCCTTGACATTTGCAGTCCCTCTGCTGCAGGCTTGAGCTCTCCATGCCCCTGGCTGTCTTCTGCAGAGGGCCTCCTCTCAGCTGCCACAGACAGTGCTGGAGAACAGGCCTGAGCAGAGAAGCAGGAGCTCCTCTGCAGGTCCTCCCAGGTACCATCCCTCTGGGAGGAAGGTTTGGGAGTTCCCTAAGGTAGATCCTCAGTCACTTCTCTCTGCCTGTGACTCAAGAAGACCAACTCCCCCCACTGCCTTCTGTGCCAGAGATCACTTCCTTGTTGAGTAGAACCTGAGTTTTCAGAGGGTCTTCAGCTCCTCTTCATCTGGTTCCTTTCCTTCCACAACCCCAGAGAGGAAGGCATGCAGTGGACCCTAGCCGTGCTTCTAGCTTTCCTGTCTCCTAGTAAGTGTGCTGCCTACAGAGAGGCTCACGGGTTTTGTTTTGTTTTGGTTTGGTTTGGTTTTTTTCTTCTTTTGCAAGGGATGCCATACTAAGAAATGCCTCATTATATTCTGTGTTGTTCCCATTGCTGCCAGTCAGATATCTACTAACTTGGAAGCAAGAATAAAGTCAGGCACCAGGGGGTCAGGGTCATCTGTTGTTATCACCTGGGATCTTCCTGTAGAAAATACCTTCTACATCCACTGGTACAAACACCAGGAGGAGAAGGCCCCACAGCATCTTCTGTGCTATGACCCCTTCACTCCAGGGATGTGTTGGAATCAGGAGTCAGTCTAGGAAAGCATGATAATTATGGAAGTAGAAGGATAAGTCAGAAATTTATACCTCTAAAACTAAATGAAAGTGACTCTGGGGTCTATTACTGTGCCAGCTGGGACAGACACAGTGATTAATACCTGCCCTACACCACACTGAAAATCTGCCTTGTGGCTGCTTCTGGTACACAAGGTAGAAATGACCCATCTCATTTCTTGCCACCAAATTTACTGTATTCTGTACAAAGAGAAACACAGCTTAACTCCGGATCTCCCCCCTAATATCACACTCCCCTGGCAGCTGCACCCTGTTCTCCACCCTCCCCTGGGACTTTCCTGAAGACCAGGCTGCCATCTCCAGGCCTCAGCCAAGCATCCTGGCTGACAGCAAGGTTCTCTCAGCTCTCCTAGGACATAGGGGAGGCCCGCTCACTCTGCTTCCTAGGACAGACAGGTACACCTAGGGTCCAGCTGTGAAGTGAGATATTTTGGACAGCAAATGGGAAAGGTATTTATACTGAATCATATATCCAGAGATCACAGCTGAGAGTGTTGTTTATTCCTTTTGTCTATAGCAATATAAGCAATACTATAATTACCACTAAAACACTAGGCCTAGATATGCAGTTGAACATTCTCTCCCTCTACCTTCCTTTTATTTTTCCTCTCTCTAATTTCCTGGTTACTTGCTGTTTTTCTACACGTCCCTTTTTTCTGCCCTCCTCTCCCTCCCTCCCTAGCTCCCTTCCTAGCTTGCTTGCCTGCCTGCCTCCCTTCCTTCCTTCCTTTCTTCCTTCCTTCTATCTTTCCTTCCTTCCTCCCTCCCTCCCTCCTCCCTTCCTTTCTTCCCTCCCTCCCAAAAGTTGCTAACAACTTTCAAGTCTTTAATGATCAGTAATTGAATTAAAACGGTTAAAACAGCAATTGAGAAAAACATAGTTTTGAACACTGACAACACAAAATAACTTATCCATGTAACCAAAAGCTACCTATTCCCCCAAAACTGTTGAAATAAACAAACAAAAAATTAGAAAATGGAAACTTTATTAAAATTATTCTCACCAATGAAGTTGTCCAAAAGTCAACCAAATTTATTATAGAATAGTAATAACCAAATTTGTGCATGAATCAGTGATGACCTAAGTATCCTGTAAACATTACTGATTTTTTTTTCTATTAAATTTACCTTCAAGAAAAGCCTTCAGGATGAGGTTTTCCACTGCACGTCATTATGCAATGCCATGTTGACTTGGTATATTACCTCAGATGTGATTCTAACATGGTTTGATTTGTTATGACGAGACTAAAATGAAACATATCACTTTTTTCATGTGCATATTGCACCTTATAAGCACAAGGTGCAATAAATAACCAATTTGAATATGGAAAACAAATGTAGTGGTTATACATTTTTTCTCCTCCAAAATAATATTTTTTCTTATTGCTAAAACAATCTAAAAAATAGAGAAAGATTGAAGACAAACAATTTGCCCATTTCCGTTGCTCACTGTCTGTATTTCGCACTTTCTACCTGTCATTTCCCTGTGTTGACCTTTTCTGACCATAACTGGGAGCCCAGGGACTCACAACTTCCCTTCCCAAGCCAGACCCCTTTTCTTGCCATGCCCATAGGCTTCCCCTCATGGCCATCTCTTTGACTACTCAGGAGGTCCTGGGTATCATTAGCAAAGCTGAAAATTAACCTTCATTTCAGTAGGAAGTCAAGGCTGGGTCTATTTCTCCAAGCCTCTGGCAGATGAGTCCTTCCCAATGCCCTATCTTCACCATTTCCAAGGACTTGCCACTGGCAGAGAATGAGCTGATCCTGCCTCCAGGCCCTCTCTGTGTGCTGGCCTGACTTAGCCTTCTTCTTTTGGACACACACACACACACACACACCTGGTTCTTGAAAACTGTGTTAGTCCCTATAATTTCTACTTTGTGCAAACCCCAGAGATCATTTACTGGAACCCATCCAGTTTCCAGGTGCAATAACAACACCCCACATTTCCTGAGCATGGTCTAGGCAGCCAGGACTGTGCTGCGTACTCTGCTCACATTCTCCTGTTTACTCTCCATGTGGCCCCATGACTCCCCTCTTTACAAATGAGGAAAAAGAGGTGAAATAACTTGCCCAAGACTACACAGCTATCATGTTATTTTAGGGTACTGAAAAATTCCTTCTACTAGGACCTCTGGGTGCCATGCTCCGAAGCTGGCTCAGACGTGGGCATGGGTTTTTGTCAGGGATTGCTGTTTTGTGTTTGTCCCTTCCTCTGGAGCAAGCAGCACACTCGTTGTTCTCTGAGTATAGGATGGTTACATGAAGCAGGAGATTTGTCACCAGTCAGGCCTGGCTTCTGTCCCAACTCTGATTCTCCTTAGGTGTTACAGCCTTGGAAAAGCTACTTAAAAAAACAGCCTTACTCCTTCGTTTCTAAATTGGAGATAACATTTATCCTATAGAGTTATTTTAGGATTTAATAAAGCAATGACCATAAACCAATTAGTGTAGTCGAAGAGTTTCGCTAATTATACCATCAACATTCTTTAAGCCTTTTTTAGAACTCTAGCTTTTTGTCATCCCACTCTTCATCTGGTGGTCAGATTTCTGTCTCTCCTCTGGAACTTCTTTCTTCCTCCCCCGTTTCTCTCATTGGTTACCTCCTTGCACCACAAGGGAAACAGCAGTTCAGGCCCTAAGCTGGCCGTTACCATAACTCAGAAAAGTGTAGCTCAGGTCCACAGTTTGAAACAGGTCACTCTGGGCTCCTCGCCCCCGGTCAGGATCAAAGACGTGCTGGGTCGCCTTGCCTTCCTTTGGTCCATCCTGTTTCCAGGTCAGTCTCCTATCTAAGGACCTGTGGAGAGGTGGCGAGGCTTTGGGTCATCCCTACCTCACTGCTGTCTCCCTGACAGCTGGCTGGTGGCTCATCGGGCCAGAGCAGCTGGCCCATGTCCTGGGGTGCTAGGGAAACTCGGTCATCCTGCAGTGCTTGGTCTGCACCAGGATCAGCTACATCTACTGGTACTGGCAGCAGAAGGGCCACCAGCCACCTGAGGGGCTCCACCAGCTGGCCATGTCCATGTTGGATGTGCAGTGGGATTCCATCTTGAAAGTAGATAAAATCACAGCCAAGGATGGCAGCAGCTGTACCCCGGCAGCGCTGAAGCTGGAGACAGGCATCAAGGGCATGAACTATTGCACTACCTGGGACTGGCGCAGCCCTGCAAGCCACCCCAGGCCTGCACAAAAAGGACTCTTCCTCCCAATCCAACAAGGCCTTGGGCATTTTCACTAACTCTTGGTCCCTTGGGTTGCCCTGGGGCATAGAAGCAAAAAAGTCCTGTCCCCTGTCCCTCACCTCACCATCTATCCTGGAGGTCCCTTCCGCAGTCCCACTATGGACGAGGCTCTCAGCCTGTGCAATTTCAGTGATCTAGCTCATTGAAAGGGGTCTGTTTAAAGATGCTCCCGTTCATTGCCTCTGAAGCCTTTGCAGGATGACCTGTGCTCCTGAATCTGGGTGCCACTAGCCACATGTGGCTACTGAGCATGGGAAACATACCAAGTACAATAGTCCAAACTGAGATGGGCTGTATGTCCAAAATCACATTTTGAAGATTTAGTGTTAAAAAATGAAATAAATTTTATAATGACCAAAAGTTGAAATGATTATATTTAGGTATCTTGGACTAAAACCAATAGCATTAAAACGAATTTTACCTGTTTCTCTTTACTTTGTTTAATGCAGCAACTAGAAAAATTTAAGTGTGTGACTCACCTTGGTGACTCACATTTATTTCTATTGGACAGTACTGTTAGAGACTGATCATTTGAGAGTCTGACTATCTCCCCTGAAGAATGCACAAATAAAATATTTTGGAAGAGATTTCAAGGGTGGAGGACTTGCTGAGATTTACCACAAAATGGTTGAAAAGCTGAGACTGGAAGCCTACCCCTGTTTCCAGCTTCCAAGATCTTGGCCCTGGGACTGTTAGCATTTTGCAATAGAGTCAGCAATTAGAAGCATAGGAAACAAGATTTCACACTCCTCAGTACGTTCATCCTTGGGCAGGCTGCACGGGAACTGATGTGAGTAGACAGTCGTCATGGCAGGGTGATGCAATACTCCCTGGATGAGACACTGGGACTTTGCCTTCCACTTCTCCTTGAACAGGACCCCACTGTGGAACATGTGTGTATTCCAAGCCTCTCTAGACTTTTGTTCTCCCATCTGACAAATGAGGAGGTTTAGTCAAATGTCTGCTAGGTTATGTGACTGTGATTTTTGTATTAAAGCAAAGCCATACACATAAGATCACTATGCTGACTACCTTCATATAAAGTAGTCTTCTTTAACGGAAAATAAATGAAAGAAAAAAAAAAGAAAACCTGTGTTACTGATCCTCCAGCACTAAACAGGAAACCCCTCTGCCACTCTATGTGCAGAAGAAAAAGAAATTCTTTGAAGTCTAAGCTGAATTTAAATGCCTTTTCAAAGGAACGCTTAATGTACTGTTGATGAGAATGTAAATTAGTACAACTTCTCTGGAAAACAGTATGGAAATTTCTCAAAGACCTAAAAATAGAACTACCATTCAATCCAGCAATCCCATGACTGGATATCCACCCAAAGGAAAAGAAATTATTTTATTAGACCACATTCATATATTTATTGCAGCACTGTTCATAATAGCAAGAATATGGAATTAATCTAAATGTCCATCAGTGAATGACTGGATAAAGAAAATGTGGTATATATACACAGTGGAGTACTATTCATCCATAATAAATGTGGTATATACACACAATGGAATACTACTCATCCATACAAAAGAATGAAATCCTGTTTTTTGCAGAAACTTGGAGGAAACTGGAGGCCATTATCTAAAGTGAAATAGCTCAGAAATAGAAAGACAAATACTGGATATTCTCACTTATAAGTGGTAGCTAAATAATGTGTACACGTGGACATAGGGTATGGAACGAGACTTTGGTGGCTTGTAAGGGTGGTGGGGGGCAGAAGGAATACAGATGGAAATTAAATAATTTCACATCACAATGCGTATTATCCAGGTGTGGGATATACTAAAAGCCAAGACTTTACCACTATGCATTATATGTGTGTAACAAAATTGCACTTGTACCCCTTAAATTTATACAAATAAAAAACAAAAACAAACACTTTTCAATGGAAGATTGAAAGTTTATGTGTGACTTGATGACATTAGTAAAAAAGATGGATGAATGGAAAGTCCAAACAATTTTGAAGGAACTCAGTCCCTCACATTCCTTCACTCATTGTCCACCTCTCTCAACTTCTGTTTTTGTGCTAGAGATTGATAATTAAGACACG
>NW_012115511.1:4449820-4451939 GCF_000951035.1 Colobus angolensis palliatus
TTAAGTGATCTCACCTTCAGAGGTATCATCACCAGACTTTTCAACTTCTATTTCTTAGAAATGGTCCCAAGTTATTTCCCTCTCATCATCAGTTGCGTTGGGGAGCCTCCCAGCTAGTCTGTCTCATCAAGACAAGAGCGTGGCTGGTGCATTGCTGCTGGTGAGCTGGGGCAAGGTCACAGAAGACAGCGTGGGAGAGTATAACAGAAATCACCATCAGTTTCCTAGGGCTTGCTCCGTGTCAGGCACTGCCCTAAACACTCTACCTAGGCTAACATTTATTATTTGCAATATCCGGTAAGGTAGGCTGTGATTTTATTTTCATTCAATAGATGAGAAAACAGAGGCAGAGAGAACTATTCAAAGAGCTCAGGCTTTGTAGCCCGACAGAATTAATCTTAAATCTGTCACCAACAAGCTGTTAAACCTTGACCTATTACCTGACCTGCTTTGAGTAGGGCCTTGTGAAGATTGTATTAAATTTATGGGATTAAATATCATAATGGCTACAAAGTGCTTGACACATTAAAGGCATTCACTAAGTGTCCATTGCTTGGTAACTCTTTAAAAACTGTATTTTAAATGGTAATGTTTCGTTAACATCAGAACGACAAAAAATGCTACAATGGCCGTCCATTCCCTCATTCCACCTTTTCATCTATTCAACAAACACCTGGGAATAGAGAGATAAACAGCACATGATCTTACTCCCCTGGGAACTCTAACTGGAGTTCAGAATGAGAGAGAAATGGGTAAACAAGCCAAGGCTCGGGCAGGAGGTGCTAGGAGAGAGGAAGACACTAGGCGGCGCTAAGAGAAAGCAATTGGAAGCATCTCCATCCCGGACTTAACTGGGCAAGGGAGGCTTCCTGGGGAAGACTGCCTGGGGCTGAGACCAAAAGGATAAATAAGAATTAGCCAGGGAAAGTGGATTAGAAAGCAGTCCAAACACAAAAAACTGCAAGTCAATCCACAGAAGTGGGTCGTGGAATTCTAGGCAGAGAGTGACTGAATGAAGATGGAAGGACAGGGAGGCACTGGCCACATCACAGAGAGCCTCTTGCCCCAAGAACTCTGGGCTTCATCTTCAGAGGCAAGGTAGAGCGAGGGAGGAATTTAGAGCAGGAAAATGACCAGGTCAGTCTGGTGGCCATGGGGAAGGTGGGTGGGAGGGGCCAAGATGGCACGCACGGAGGTGCGTGAGGTGGAGGCAGTGGTGAGCCAGGAAATGTTTAGGACGTAGAATCCTCAGGAATTGGAGTGTGGTGAATTAGAGGGGAGAATTGAGGCTGATGCTGAGGTTCCCGGCCTGGGCAATGTGGGTGCATTGCTGCTGGTGAGCTGGGGCAAGGTCACATCACATCCTTGGGGTAGTCATGTCATACAGGGAACTCGGAAGAAGATACGGGTTGGGAGAAGGGAATGAGTTCACTCTAGCTATGGGCAGACATGGTTTGAGATCCCGTGTCAGACGTACTTGAAAATGTCCCAGAGTTAGCTGGATACGGGTACAAACAGTTTTCGATTTAACTGAGGACCGACTTAAGATTTGTTTTACTTTATGATGGTGCAAAAGTGACATGCATTTGGTAGAAAACATAATTTGACTTTGCTCTTTCCCCAGGACAGTGATATAAGGTTTTGATACTCTCTTGTGATGCTGGGCGGTGGCAGTGAACCGCAGTTCCCAGTGGGTAAATTAAGAATGGAAATCTGGAACACAGCAGCTTTTAAGGGGTGCTTTGGGGGACAGCAGTTTGTAAAAATACCTTGGGACAGATTAAATGTCTTGGGTTAGAGAAAGAACAACAGACATTAGGAAACTGTCATCGAGGAGAGGCTGGGATTCAGGAGACGTACATTATTCAGGTAGCTGAGGGAGGGGATAGGAACCTGAATCTTCAACAGAAGCAAACAAAGTGGGATGGAGGGCCCAGCCCCATGAAGGTGACCAGAAGGGCCCCGTGCTGCAGGCTGTGTGGGTAGCAGAGCAGAGCTAAGCAACTTGACGGACCAACATCTCTCCAGCTGGTTGAAGACAAGCTCTCAGAAGACAAGGCTGCATGTCTCAGCCCCGACAACCAACGACACCAGCCTGACAACTTGCTGCGGTGGCCGC
>NW_012115511.1:4453541-4454978 GCF_000951035.1 Colobus angolensis palliatus
AGTCATCCAACCATGAGTTTTTGATAGACTACTCTGAGCCAGGCATTATGCACAGCAGAAATTACAAGGCCCATATGCTCTGCAAAGGCCCAAGGTTGCTTCTGTTTAACCACTTTCTGCTACTGGGCTGCCATTCACCACTAAAATGACAGTCCTCAACTTGAATATAACTCATGACTCTAAATCTCTCATGAATTTTCGTTACTTCTAGTTCAACTCAGGCTTTGTAATTTATTATTGTTGATGGTGTTGTTTTAATTTATGTTTTTGCTATGAAACCCTTTCTTGAAATGTGATCTTACAAATATAACATAGAGATTTCCCAGTGGAAATCTACTCAAGTAGCTGGGATTACAGGCACGCGCTACCATGCCCGGCTAATTTTTTGTATCTTTAGTAGAGATGGGGTTTCACCGTGTTGGCCAGGCTGGTCTTGAACTCCTGACCTTGTGATCCGCCCGCCTCGACCTCCCAAAGTGCTAGGATTACAGGCATGAGCCACCATCACCAGAGTTGAGAGATGAATGATCCTTAGTCTCATCTTCTCAAATTTCTCTGATACTTTGATTTTTCAACAGCTCAGTAATTATCTGAGTATACGTATAATGTGCAAAGTGGTCAAGACCTGAGCCTGTCATGTCAGAAGTATGTAGGTCCAAATGGGCCTCTGCTTACCACTGATGAGCTGTGTGGCAAGACCTTGGGTTTCTCTAGCCCCATTTCCTTACCTGTGAGGCAAAGGTCCTGTGGTTACCATATGGGTGGCTGTGAGAACTCCTGACATGATGCATATCAAGGATTTGGCCCAGTGCTTGGCATATTGTGACAGCCCAGTGTTATTTGACAAGAAACAAAACTAGATACAACAACAACAACAACAACAAAAGCAAGCACACATATGTAGTCACGTGTCCCTTAACGACAGGAATACATCCTAAGAAATGCATCCTTTGGCAATGTCCTTGTTGTGCAGATATTGTAGAGTGCCCTTAACACACGCTTACATGGTACAGCCTACTACACACCTAGGATATATGGTATAGCTTATTGCTCCTAGGCTGCAAACCTGCACAGCGTGTTGCTGTACTGAATGCTATAAGCGACTGTAACACTGATAAGTATTTGTGTATTTAAACACAGCATAGAAAAGGTATAGTAAAAATACAATATAAAAGAAAAATGCTACACGTGTATAGGGCAGTTTCATTATAATTTGTCCATCTTTGACTGAAACATAATTATTCAGCGCATGCCTGTATATACAAGAAAACACACACACATCTTTTGTTTTGTTTTGTTTTGTTTTTTTGAGATGGAGTTCTGCTCTTGTTGCCCAAGCTGGAATGCAATGGTATGATCTCAGCTCACTGCAATCTCTGCCTCCCAGTCTCAGGCAATCCTCCCACCTCGGCTTCCCGAGTTGCTGGGACCACAGAC
>NW_012115511.1:4455553-4463918 GCF_000951035.1 Colobus angolensis palliatus
AAAAAAAAAAGGTCATCCCAGATTAATTTAATTCTAAGCTTTTGGTCATGGTTCCCTAAGACCTTTGACTCACACACAGCTGGAGAGGACAGTGACCTTGTGTGTAGTGCATACGACCATTATGGGGGAAAAACAAGTCAAAATTTATAGTCCTTTACTCCTCCTGCCCTTCTCCTTTTGGCTAAGGTGAGCTTCACCAGGAACATTTTGGCCACACCAGAGGAAAACTAGCCAGAAGCAAACCAGCTCTAAGTTAATATTTGCCAATTAAATGGTTTACATTTTGGATTCACAGAAACGCTGACAGCATCTTATTAGAATATACTGCACTGCATATAGTAGGGCCTCAATGAATATCTATTGAATTGAGATTGATAGTTTCATTATTATTGAGGGGTTCATTTTACCTAATGGGTCAGGGGGTTGTATGGATGGATGCCCTGAATATTCTGATGATTTGGTTCAACTTCTTTTCTTTTCTACCTGAGGTGGGTGAGATACAATGAATAATAGAATCAACATTATATTATCTAGTTAACATAAAATCTGAATAAAATCTAAGGAAATCTTGGAAAGCAATATTTGCATATACCATAGCATCTGTTGCCCAACTCCCCACACATACAAATACTATGGAAAAAGTAATGTCTACTGCCCAGGACTCATCTTATAGAAGCCACAATTCTAGAAGTTGCTGTACCCACCTGGAAATCCATGTCGACTGTTTTGTCTCGGGTGCTTTTTGCTTTCAGTCCTGTGAAGGGGTTCACAAGAGGCAGCCTGGGGTAGAGAAAAAAGGGCACAGACTTTGAAATGCTTATCTCCAGACGTTGCGCTCATGAGTATTTTTATATGTGTCATTTCTGTACTTTTGAAATGGTCTAATAGAAAACACATTACTTTTGAATTTTACTTCAAAATTTACTTAAAAAAAGAATTCATGTTTTATAATATTAAACATATCCTTGCATCTTATTGAGCACCTAGAGACAATATGTAAAATTTGTTGGTTAGAAAGGCCTGGAAGGGGTTCTGCTTGACTACTTTTTCTTTCCTCTTCTTTAACAACTTTTGCTTCTTTTAAAACATAAAATCTTATATTTTCTTCTGTTTCCTACTGACTACTATGCTGAACTAAAGAAAATGTTAGTGATTTGAGTGCTCAAGGCAGCTTATTGGGCTTGTATGTCTTCCTTGAGCACTAGGATTTTCAAGCCTGTAGCTCAAAGGTCCTGGGAAAAAAGAAACAACTTTTTTCAGTGAGCTAACGGATATAGAAGAGAACGGCCACTCCTACCCACACCTCCTGGACATCAGCTCTGGCTGTGGGGCAAATGGCACTGTACACTGGCCAATGGGGGAGGATGCAGCCAACTTAAGGCCCCTTTTCAGGGAGGGAATGCTGACCCCACTCTCCTATTTCCCAGCTGCCTGCTGGAGTTTCCATTTTTGACCCCCAAACAACACCTGCAGGATAGGGAAGACCATCCATGCAGCCCAGGGTGGTCAGACTTTTAAGGCAGAGTTAGGTGGAAAATGGACTTGGATGAGCAAAGGACGAAATCCTGCAGATGGTCCAATAAGTGGATTATGTTTGACCTCAAATAAGTAAGACAAGCTAGGGAGCAAGAGGTTTTATCTAGTTTCGTTTCACTTTCCACAAAACCACCAAGGTCCCGTCTCCAACAGAACAGGATGTGTGACTGTTTCTTGAGTAAAAAAACAGGAAACTGGACAAATCTTGAGAGATCATCATTCATTAGTACTTCTTTAGTTGATTTCTTAATATAGAGGAGCATGTAGATTATTTATAATGCTTTTGTTCTTGAGTTAAGTGAAGGAGTCTTAGGTATTTGTTGACTCATTAAATAAATAACCAACATGTAGTAGACTCAAATAAGAAACATAAAAGTGACATACATTTAGATAAATGATTATAGTGCTTTATGCTTATAGTGCTTCATGAATCAATAGTACGATTAATCCAATTGTGCTCATAGTGTTCTTTACAACAATAGCTAAGTTTAAAATAGGGAAACAATCTCAACTCTCATTAGATGATTGAGAATAGAGAAATGCCTGTCACGTTCATATCAAGTAGAATTTATTCCCTTACCCCTGTTGCTATAATTCATGTGTCTCTTCTGTAGGTCCCCAATTTAATTTCTTAAGTCAACTTTTAACTAGTGAATTAGCAAAGTACTAATGGATTCAGAGTGATTGAATCACATGCTGTACTTTACTGTAGTCCCGTTCTCTTTATATTTTACTTACTTATAAGTTAAAGTTAGAGTAATTATCAAAACTCCGTATTTGTATTCTGAAATTGGCAGAATTTGAATTTGCAGTCCGTGGGTCAGCAGGTTTCTCTGACTTTCCTTATTTTCTTTGCTTAGCCACAGAAAAACAGAAAAATCAGTGAGTTTACGTGTACAGGGTTAAATGTACAAACTATTCTCTGAAAGAGCTCAGTTCTATGTGAAAATAAATAATGTAGTAGATGTTCTTATGACTGTAATAATAGTAGCTATTGTTTATTGAGTACTTTTTATGTGCATGGCACTTTATACTGCATGCGTTATGACATCTGAGCCTAACAAAGTAGTATCGTTATTATTATCTCATTTTTATAGATATTTTCTTTTTTTAATAAACTCTTTTATTTCCACATTTGTGTCTTGGATTATTCGTGGGGTGAGAAACCTCTTCACTTCCAATCCCAGCTATCTGGTACAATCTAGTGTTGTGGTCCAGCTGTCAGCAAAGGGTAGAGGCGGGTGCAAAGCTGGCCCCCGAGTCTGCACCAACTCTTCAGATCAGGGACCTCAGACCATGGTTGCACTTTCATTGCTTTAGGGCCTCGCTGGAGACCTCACGCAGGGACAGGTCACTCTGAGTGAGTCCAGGAACTGCCTGCTTTCATAGGCGCAGGGCCCCATCTGCAAGGGCTGGGGGGCAGCGCGGGTGGAGGTCTGTTGGGCAGCAGGCTGGGCAGGCTCCGAGCTCCCCCGGCTGAAGGTGCTGCCCATGACGTGTCCCACAGCCGAGTCCACGGTCACCCCTGCGGCGTGGACGCCCTATGAGCCATGAGGCTCCCGCTGGCCCGAAGGGGCGGAGATGGGGCTGCTGCCGGGGCGGGGGTGTGGGCGGGGTGCGCGGGCAGGTGGGCAGAGGGCGCGGCGGGAGGGGGCTGGCTGGCCAGAGGGTCGCGCTGCCTCTTCCCAGAGGCGTGGTGGCGGCAGAGGGACCTGGGCGATCTTAAAAGACAGCGATGGCGACAGCGGTTCTGTTGTGGGGGCAAATGCCCTTTATAGATATTTTCTAGGTACGGATTTGAGACTTTGATAAATTAAGATACTTGATAGTAAACAGCGAGGCTGGGATCTGAATCCAGGTCTGTCTGACTACAAAATCTATTGCCTTGATCTCCTACAGTGATGAGAAAAACAAAACCAAACACGACCTTTTAAATGGAGACATTTCGGGGGGAAATAAAAAAATTATTATTCGTTTTGTGATTTTTTTTCACTTGCAGCCTTAAGCTCCATTCCCCAGGGTCACATGAAGTTAGTTAAATTGATGCTAATGGTGTTTACTTAGATACAATCTGCAGAGAATTCTCTATAGAGAATTTTCTTATGCAATCAAGTTTTTCTGAGTTCTAAGATTTTTTTTTTTTTAACAAGAAAAAAGCGTAACCAAAACTGTGCTTATTGAGTAACAGAAAAGCAGCGAGATGGAACACAAAGATATTCACCCTAATTATCACCTTTCTGCTGCATTCCCTTACCCTCAGTCCGCTGAGGAGCACAGAAATGTTATCCAAAGGTGGACGGGAAAGCGAGGAAAGGCCAAGACCCAACTGCAGCCTGGCCTGAGATTGGCCACATCACATTCTGCTTCCTGCCTGGCTGCCCAGGGAGGGCTTGGATGGGCGGAGGGCCAAGTCAGTGTCAGGCCTGGAACTTTACATGCTTTTCTCTCTTACATATTATCATCCCCTTTCTCAGAGGAGGAACTGGAGATTCAGAGAGACTCTGTAGCCTCCAAGATCATGCAAGCATCACTAGTAGCAGAGAAGGGATATAGAGCAGGTGTGACGGTCCATAAGACTTACTCTCTTCCCACCACACCACACTCACCCAGCAAGAACTGGAATAAATGACAAGGGAGGGAAGAGGGGCTCAGACTTCTCTGTATATTTACAAGGATGCAGAATGTGCTCCTGTAAGTGTACCCAAGTAGGGAATTTGGCCCTTTAATGAAAAAGTTGAAGCAGGAAGACTTCCAGTTTACTGGATGAAACATAATGCAGCAATCAAACAGCCTGACTCTTTTGAGTGAATATCAATAGGAATACCAGCATACTATTCACTTGTTCTTCAAAGGAAAAAAATGAAACTAACGAGTCCTTGATTCCATGACATAGATAAATGTTCTGAGCAGGAAGAAGTTAATGATCACTGGGAAGGCTTCATAGAGCCAGAATATTCAAGTAAAAGTCTTGCCAAACAAGAAAAAAAGAAAGTTCATTTTTGTCACGCACAGTCTGGTTGCAACAGTAAAACCTAGCTTTTGTCATCATCACATTTTCTAATACCGAAAGGATATATTTTAGGAAAAAAGCATCCCAAATTTACAGATATGCTTTTATTTATAGAACTTCATTATTTTTTGAATCAAACTCTTCAGTGAATTAATTTTTACCACCTCCTCAGGTACAGGATAAATGGGACATTTGCAGACAGTTCCTTCCTTGCCCATGTTTGCTATGAGGTGAAGTGTGGACATGGGGAACCTCTGGGGCAAGAGGATGGGTATGGCAGCCCCACAACTGGTCATTACGCCCCACGTCACAGAGCCCCCACTTAAAGGGCAAAGCTGAGAGCCCCACCACACCTCATGATGGGGAGTTCCTCTGTCTAGAGATGTTATTTATTGTCATTCAAGTCAAAGAACTAAAATTCTAAGATAAAGAGCATACCCCAAAGCCAACACTAGGCCTCCTAACAGTAGCTCTGTGCTGATCCTGCTTCAACAAGGAGGCAGAGTAGAGAGGAAGGAGGTGAAGGATATGGAATCCACTGAGCTCCCACTTTATGCCAGGCATATTATGCATCTATCTAAGCCAATGCTGGTAGATAGGCATTTCAATTTCATTTTCATAGTTGAGGGCACTGGGTGTCAGAGAGCAACAAGTCAAGCTAACAGCAGGTTGAACTCGAATTAAAAGCAGAACTGGATGATTGCATGCTCACCTGTATAGCACAATATGTGGATTTGCTTGGTATTGAAGAAATAGGTTTTAGTTCCAGCTGTACCATTTACTAGCTGAGAGGCCTTACACTACCCCCTCTTCCGCATGGGGAATCCCTTCCTACCTCAAAATATTGTTTGGATTAAATGAGCCAATGTTTGTAAAAGTGTTTTGGAAATTGTAAACACCATAACAAAGAGTTATAGTTTAATTTTAACACATTTCATTCATTGCAATATGATTTCTCATATGAATTACTCCTAAGGATAGTCAATATTTATGGAGCTCCTAGTATAGGAAAGGCATCCTTCTTGATGAAATAAGGGGCTTTAACAATCCCTACAACATATGACTTTGATGTAGCAAAAATGAAATCTAGCATGTGTTATATGAAAGTAGCCGGTAACAAGTGGTCTAGCAAAGCTACAGTGCTATATGCTGAGCGATAGAGGTATTTTTTGTAATATCCACTCCAATTCCTTAAGAAAATAGATGGTGGCAAAGACGATTAGGTGATACTGCTCATTGAGTGATGAGAATTTTTACATACTGGATGTTCAGTGGGAGTTTCATTTTGTCCCAATCTCCGCTGACATTCTAAGCTCAGGAGAATGGTAGTAATCCAAAAGAAGAGGGCAAAACCAGAGATTCTCAATGGAGGACAATCCCTTCTCCAGCAGACATTGGTAACATCTGAAGACATTTTTTATTGTCACAAACAGAGTGAGAATGCTACTAGTATCTAGTGAGTAGAGGCCAGAGATGCTACGAAACATCCCACAATGCATAGGACAGCTCCACAAGAAAGAATTATCCAGCCCAAAATGTCGATCATGCAGAGGCTGAGAAACCCTGGTCTAGTTGGCTATATTTCTCAAAGACTTGCTAAGAGATAGACAAAATTGATGCCTCCAACCTTCGGCTCATGAGCTATATCCAGGCTAAATACAGTAGAGCTTAGAGAATTCCTGGGAACTCTAATTTTGCAAAGACTTTCTCGGAAAAGCACTGTTGGGAGTTCCTTGGAAACTCCCTCCTCTCCCAGTGAGGAGATGACAGGTAGCTCTCCTACTTCCACACCAAATAGGACTCTCAGGTCCTACATCCACCGTGGGTCCAGAGCAGAGCCCTGTGTGTGGGTCATGGAAGTGTTGGGTCTGTGCCATGAGCGTTCGGTGGCCAGATAAACCAGTGAGGACTCTCACCTGGAAAAGTGGACAGGTGGCTTCAGGTCATAGCACACATGGTAACTTGGACCAACTCTCCCCTGAAACCAGTTAGATAATCGTGATGAAATAATAATAATGAGAAAGAATATTTCTAAAAGTTTCTAAGAGTCAACAAGATGTGAATAACTTTTACCCTGGCAAATGGACTGATTATCATGGTGTCATATAGCTATGGGTAGAGTTCCCATGTGATCCTGACCAATCAGCACCCTCAGAAATGACTGATCTGGGTGCAGGGCCTGGGAACACCCATTTTCTCTGTGAACACTCTACGAGGTTCCCCTTCCTCATCCTGGCGCGGCTTCCTCATCCCCTTCCTCATTCCTCATTCTCCTGCTCCAGGTTTCCTGTCTCCTCGGCCTTCTCTCGGGCACTCAGTCTGAGCAGAAGGGACATCACAGCTACAGATATGCACCTGTTCTTCACTCTGGGAAAGTGAACTTGTTCCCCTACTTCTCAGATTGGCTGAGGGATTTTTTTGAAAATGAATGTCTCATTTTTTGATAACTTTGGTTTCACTGAAAATGCTAGTTTGTTTCTAGTTGAAACTGGGTAAAAACAATTGAAGCAAGTGAAAATCTTTATTTCATTAGCAGAAACAAAGCATATATTTTCACTGTAGGTTATCCATATAGAACTTTTCATACATACTCAGGTACTGACAAATACCAAATCAGGCATTTGAGGCTTTGATATTTACTTGGAAAAAACCGTGTTCAAGGTCAATGATAGGCAAAGAGTTGCAACCATATATGAAATTCTGTATATAAATTCTACATATAAAATTCTACTACTCCCCTTTAGTTCTTAATATAAAATTCCCAGAAAAGTAGAAAGACATGATGATCCAATACAATGGCCCCCAGGAACCTAGCATGACAGTTGAGCCGAGGCAATGAGCACTTGCCCTGTTATCATGTAGGCGACCACATCCTTCCCAATGTGGAAGAGCCTCCTTCAGCCCTCTGCCCTGGCTAGGCCTCAGCCTCAGCTTGTAGCACTTCCTGTGTTCCTCAGATGATGCCTCTGTGATCACAGGAAACCAGAAAGGGAGTCTGATGACTATCAATTGCACCCCACAAATGCCAGCAACTATACCCCCAAGTTTCTGATTTGACATCATTTCCTATTGACTTAGGTTCCTATTTAGAGACTGCATTTGTTGAAACTACATGATTATTTCAGAGAGAAGGCAAGGTCCATTATTTCATTTTTTAGAGAATTCTAGTCATAGTGAAATGCTCAGGGTGAAGATATTGGCAAGGAACAAAAGGGAATTAATATCCATTCAGTTCCCATTGACTGCCAGAAAATGGGATAGATGTCCTACATGTTCAGAATCTCAGGTGATTATCGTAAGAACCTGGTAAGTAAGCTTATTCATGAAAGAAATAACTGATGCTTAGACAGGGGCAGTTATCTGTCCAAACAAATAGTTCATGCTCTTTCAATTGCACTATTGGGCCACTTTGAATATCCTTAGTGTTTATTAACTTTATAGAAATAGGGCCAGGTGCGGTGACTCAGGCCTATAATCCCAACGCTTTCAGAGGCTGAGGTGGGTAGATCAGTTGACCTCAGGAATTTGAGACCAGCCTGGGCAACATGGTGAAACCCCATCTCTACAAAAACACAAAAATTAGCCAGGTGTGGTGGGGCGTGCCTGTAGTCTCAGCTATTCCAGAAGCTGAGGTGGGAGGATGACTTGAGCCCAGGAGGCAAAGGTTGCAGAGAGCCAAGATTGCACCACTGCACCACTGCACTCCAGCCTGGGCTACAGAGCAAGACTCTGTCTCAAAAACAAACAAAACTTTATAGAATAAACTATGGCGTTTGTGGGTAATTATGCACTGACCCGGACCTACTGCCTAGCCCTGCA
>NW_012115511.1:4464563-4477163 GCF_000951035.1 Colobus angolensis palliatus
AAGCGCTGTTCCTTCTGGCTGGGAAGTGCGAGCCGGTGGGGAGAGTGAGAAGGGTAGAGCATTACATGGAGGAACTTCCTGGTTCCCTTGCCTCTGAGGGCCTTATGCCAGAGGGGATAGAAAGCCCAATAGAAACCCAGGATAGGCATAAGGAGAATCTGTGAGTGTCTGGCTCCTGTCAAGCTTCCCTAATATGGCCCTGGTAGAACTCCATCAAAAGTGGAAGGCATTTGCAAAGGTGAGCCCAAAGCAGCACCACTTTCCACACAGGCTGTTCATGTAGGAGTCCCAGATCCTTCTCAGGGTCTCTGAGAGGATACAAAGGTACTGAGGGGGCCGGTGAGCACAGCACCTGGGATTTCGATGAGAAGCTGCAGGAAAGGAACTTTACATCCCAAGGACACGGTGTGGAGTCAATAGTGGTAAGTTCAGTCTGGTTATTACACCAGCCAGTTCAGAGGAAGAGTGAAATCCCTGAGATCAGCAGGGCAAAGTGCTGGAAGTTGTTGAGGATGCAGAGGGTAGCAGGAAGACAACTCTAAGAACTCATTCACACACCCTGCCCGTGGGTAGCGAGGTCACCCTGGGGATGAGAAGGAGGAAGAGAGAGAAACACAGAAAAGCCTAAGCAGGCACCACAAAGAGACCGAGCCCATCTGAAAAAGGCTGCTCTAACCTGGTGGAAACTCTTTTAAGTTGGTAAGTTTAGTGCCTCCCCGCAATATCAGAACGAGCAAGAGATGACAGGTATAGGTTGTGTACATTTCCCCTCTGCATTGAATGATACAGTGTGCCTGTTCCACCGCTGTGCCCTGCTCAAAGTTAGCGGGGTGGCTGTGCCTGCTCAAAGTTAGCGGGGTGGCTGTGGCCTGCTCAAAGTCACTTGGGTGAGGGGCGCCAGTGGGAACCAAAATCCCATCTCACACCCACCCCCTGCACACTCTGGAGCTGGGCTGTGACATGCTGGAGAAAGGTGTCTTTGTCTAATTATTCTGCCTAAGGGCATGCCTTTTGTTAATTAGTAAAAAGAAGCCTTATTTGTGCTCTGGGGAGTGGGGGGTCTGTTTAGGAGGTAATTCGTGTTAAAGCCACACAGACAAGATACAAGGCTTTAAATAAATTGAATCTATGAAGCTTCCTAACCCCATGGAAAGACAAAATTAGTTTACACAAAAATAATCATTAAAGAACTAACGAAAATAATGTTTGAATTCAGCCACCAGACATTACATTCCAGAGCCTTGAGAAAAACTGATGGTCATGAAAAAAGTCATTCACGTAAGTGACACCATGGTGTGAAGTCAAGGAGTGCATACTCTGGAGTCAGAGGGCTTGAGTCAACCTGAGCGTCTTCAGCTTTGTCTTCTGTGTGACAGGCTCCAGTGACTGTTGTGAGGATTAGTTGAGATAATAAATACAAAATGCTGAGCATCAAGCCTGGAGTAGAGAAAGGACTCAGTAAGTACTAATTACCAGTATTTGTTATTTAATTTCACTTTTGTCTACATCCCCTTGTGTGAAATGGTTTGGACAACTAATCAAGGAAAACCTTCCCTCGGGGACATTGCTGATATTGCAATCTTCACTAGATACACTTATCTCTACGTCCACCTCCACCTCCACCTCTATCTCTTCTCTGTCTCTATCTCTATCCCGCTTAACTATCTAATTACTTGTAAATGAACTGGTGGGTTTGTTGTTGTTGCAGCCTGGCTAATGTTATCCAGATGTATCTGAAACCTCAGCAGTGGCATGGAACGGTAGTCCCTGCTTGAACCATTTACCTCCTTTCCTGACACCAGCGATCACACACACCTGAAGCGATCACACTGACCTGAAGCCTCTGACCTGTCCTCAGAGGCAAAGACTGGGTAGACAAGGTGCCTGGTTACCAGCAATCATCTACAATTTCCTCTGAGCTAATGAGATTGCTTTTCTCTTTGCTCAAATTATGTGAGAATATTTTTAAAAAGAATTTAATGTGCTCTTTTGATATTTCAGGTGTTCAGTCAAAAGCCTATGTTATTCTCCATCTCTCTCTCTCTTTTTTCCTAGTTGGGTAATCAAAATGGCACAACCAGAAATATTTATATCTGCAACAGAAAAGAAGAATAAATGTATTCATGCACAAGTAGTTTATATATGTATATAAGTTTGTGTGTACATATATCTATATAATTGATTTATTTGGGAGAAATAAAAGGTTTCATTAAGCACACAGGTTCTAGAGTTAGACCCTCTGTTGCAAATTACTGTCCTGTCACTTAACTCCTGACAGAACAAAGTGCATACTTGGACAAAATGCCTGCTCTGTAAAAATGCCTTGGTCTTAAATAAAATGCCTGCTATGTCAAAGCTTCTATTTTCCCATCTGGGGAATGGGAACAATAATAAGAGCCTCACTTAATAGATAAAGGACAAAGGTGCTTGCAGCACAGAGCCTGCCACAGACAATGTCCTCAATTAATGCAAACTATTAATATTATGAAAAGTGAATATCTGTTTTCTGACAATGTTTTCAATAATATAAATTATGCCTTTGTTCCCTTTATTTGTTTGAAAAAACCAATAAAAAAAAAACCAAAAAAGTGTCTTTAAACCAGTTGTCTTTCTTCTAGACTGCTAGTAATCCTTTCCTGTGTTTAGGGAATTTTTACCTCATGGGTTTTGGTGAATGAATGAATTCATCTCCCTCTACAGAAAAGAAAATGCCTGATGCACTTTCTCAGCCTTTATTCCAGGTAGGCAGGTAGACTGTGGACTCCAGCAACTAGACACACTCCTCACAACCTCCCCATCACACACACACACACACACACACACACACACCCCACTGCTGGAGTTGCAGGGTGTGGAAGGAACTGTCTGGCAGGAATGGAATGTGCAGGGTGCCTAGTGAGTTCCAGGGTGACTGTGGCTGCCCTAGCTGTGGCAGCACCAGGACTCTAAGCCGGGCCCTGCAGACTGGCTCAGCCTGCAGCATGGGTGCCCTCTCCTCCTTCCCATTCCCAGGACACATCCTGTGCAGGGGAAGAGTGAGTCCTTCTAGTTGTAGCCACAGGCCCGTTGGTCTGCTGACCTCTACCTCCTCAACATTCAACTCCCCAGCGTTGAGTATCTCAGAAATGGTATTTATCAGAAAAGAGGGTGAACAGGGCAACTGCTTTAGGAGGAGCCATCCGAGCCAGCTGCTTCGTCTCCTGTCTCCTAGGGAGGACCCAAGCTGTCAGAGTTCACACCTGTCCCACACAACACGAGCCACAGCTGGACAAAAGCGACAGGAACAATCATTGTCCAAGGTTAAAGGAGCCCTGAGGCACCAGAAGATCTCCAAGAAGGCCACATGGAAATCATAAAATGGAACCGAATGGAGGGGAAGAGAAGTTCTGTAATGTGGGAAAATGAAGTACTAACAATATTTGACTGGTTTCCCTTGATTTAGCTGGGTTACCACTTCAAAACAGTCAGCAAAGCATTTTAACAACGAAAACTGTTGGGGAAATTAAATGGCTGGAAGTGGAGGGAAACTGTGCATGGTGGTGCATGCCTGTAGTCCTACCTACTCAAGAGGCTGAGGCAGGAGAATGGCTTGAGCCCAGGAATTCAAGGCTGTAGTGAACCATGATTATACCACTGCACTCCATCCTGGCCAACATAGCAAGACCCTATCTCTACAAAATAAATAAAAAATAGGGGGGAGATAAAAATGTAGTAGTAATAATAAAATCTACTAATTACTGAAAATTTACTGTATGTCAGGAGCTATACTAGGTGTGCTTGGCTATTTAGTCTGCATAACAATTTTAATACTGGTGTTATTATTATATCCATTTTCAGATGAGAGATTTGAGACGCAAAGAGATTAGGAAGTCCGCACAGGGTCAGGCAGCCCCTGTGTGATAAAGATGAACAGTCAGACATTTAAAAATGTTTTGGTTGGGTGTAGTTGCTCACGCCTGTAATCCCAGCACTTTGGGAGGCTGAGGTGGGTGGATTGCTTGAGCTCAGAAGTTGGAGGCCAGCCTGGGCAACGCGGTGAAACCCTGTCTCTACAAAAAATACAAAATTAGCCAGGCATGGTGGTGTGCGCCTGTAGTCCCAGTTACTCAAGAGGCTGGGGATGAAAGGATTGCTTGAGCCTGAGAGAATGAGGCTGCAGTGAGCCATGAGTGTGCTACTGCACTCTAGGGTGGGCAACAGAGCAAGATCTTATCTCAAAAAATATATATAAATAAAAAATTCTCCAATGACATGGGAAGTTGCTCAGAATATAAGCTGAACTGAAAGAATACAGAACACTATACATGTAAATATATCTATAGTCCATAAAATCATATTAATATTCATGTATCTACAATGAAAAAATCTACAGTCGGGCATATGATAATGCGAATAGTAGTGGGCCTTTGTGATATGACCATAGACGTTTTTATTGTTATTTTTCCCCATTGCTCTGAGTTTCTTCGACCAGCACCGTTACCAGCACGTTCTACCTATCTGCTGTGTGACTTCTGTGCAGTTACTTGATGACTCTGTGTCTCATTACCTCATCCGTAAAATGAAAATTCCAAGTACCCATATTATATGATCATTGTGAAGATTAGAAGGTGAAAATCATTTAGAAAAAAAGCTAGCAAATAGAAAATGCTCAGTAAGTATTTGCTATTATAAAAGTTAATGTTTATTAAATATGCAACAATTTAAAATATTATGCTGAGGAAAAGTGTTTATGAACAACTTCTAAGCAATTAGAAATCCTTCTCATTTCCATAGAAGCTAAGCAATCCCCATGGCCCCCTCAAATTCGTGCAGAGAACCCCGTCAAGACTGCTAGCCTGATCTCAGATAAGCAGTGTGAGCAGGAGTGGGGCGCAGTGCTGAGCCTGCAGGCGGCACTGAAGGGCCCAAAAAACCACTTTCTTTTCTCTCCCCAATTCAGGCCACACCCTCCAGCCCCTGACCCGAGGTGTCTAGCCACCAGGTCCGCACTTCCTTGCCTTCTCCTTGGGGACACCGCCCTGAAGACAGGATGTCACTGCTGGAAGCATTCGCCTTCTCCTCCTTCTGGGCATGTAAGTTGCTGTCTGAACATTTCAGTCTAGCTGTGTGACCAAAATAATTCTTCAATGTTTCCCCCTTCCACTCTCAGATGTTCATTGGAAATTCTCCTCTTTTACTTACAGTTGGACTTGGATTATCAAAAGTGGAGCAGTTCCAGCTATCCGTTTCCACGGAAGTCAAGAAAAGTATTGACATACCTTGCAAGATATGGAGCACAAACTTTGAAAACGATGTCATTCACTGGTACTGGCAGAAACCGAATCAGGCTCTGGAGCATCTGATCTATATTATCTCAACAAAATCCGCAGTTCAAGGTAGCATGGGTAAGAGGAGCAACAAAGTGGAAGCAAGAAAGAATTCTCAAACTCTCACTTCAATCCTTACCATCAAGTCCGTAGAGAAAGAAGACATGGCCATTTACTACTGTGCAGGATGGGATTACACTGTACTAGAACTGTAGAGACAAGATGCACAAAATCCCCTCCCAGGGTCTGTGCCCACCACATCCTTCCCAACAGGGGCAACCACAGCCAGTCCTCAGCTGGGCTCCCAGACTCAGGCTCGCCTTCTCTGAGGCTCTTCCAGGGCTTTCCAGGAAGCTGTTATGGGTTATGCTTATACTTTCATTCCCACCTGATCCCAGGACTTGTGCTCCAGAATTTTTATTTGACACTGTTTCTTAATGAGTTAAAGACTTGTCTGGGGACTGAGAGAACATAAGTCATGCCACTGTCCATCATATCACCACCTAGAGACTTCCAGTAAGTAGCAAGGTGCAGTTGAGAGAGGGATCCTTATTACGTACAGTCAAGACAACCCCCCTGCAATATAACTGTCACTGGTGCCATTTACAATGAAAGAAATGAAAGCTTACAGATTTGGGGTTGCATGATCTGCCAGATGAGTCATGTCTTTGAGCTGGTCTGTGAGACCACATCGAACAGTTTAAGGGTTGCAATTCTCTAAGTAAATGCTAGGATATCTGGGATAAATTCCGGAAGGAGTAAGTGCCTTTTTTTTCTGCGAGGGGTAGAGAGGAGAATTTGTCAGCATGAGATAGTCAGACTAGAGCTCCAAGTCACCCCGGGGATCGTTGGATGAGACCCTCCATGTTGGAATAACCCTTGATCTTACCTGTAAAGGAAGAGAGAATTGTATCGTATGTGTGTGTGTGTGTGTGTGTGTGTGTGTGTGTAAGTTCTCTACAGTGTTCTCAATTCTTTGTATGTATTAGCTCCTTTAACCCACACTACCTATAATGTCTGCTCTGTTGTTCTCATCAAACATATCTAACTCCTGAAATAAGTGGAGTATTAGTTCATGCACTTGCCCAAATCACAGAGCTGATAAGTGGCAGGACAGCCTAGGGAGGGACCCAGGTAATCTGGTTCCTCTTGAATATGACACTAAACTGCTTCTTAATCACAGGAGTATAAAAGAAAAGACACATTGTTTCTACCCCCATGGAGGAGACAGAACTGACCATCACGAAACATTAACTGACACAAATTACTACTATGTGCTGAAGCATGTGCCCAGGGTTCCAGTGATTAGGTGTATTCAGAGAATAAAATGCCAATAAAGTACCAATTGACTTTTCAATATAAAAACATAAGAAATTTGGGTTTTCTATACCTAGGTATGTGACAGGTACTGTTATCTATACTTCATGTTCATTATCATTATTATGTGATTGTGTAAATTTCTTAAGTCTCTGGAAGTCCTTTAGGCACTTGTAGATGTGGAACTGAGACACAAAGATTTCAAATAACTCAGCCAATGTTGGATAGGGTAAGTGGTCTAGAAGGGTGCATATTGTCATAGGTCATTAATAGTGATATTCAGATGAGCTTTTGAAGGACCTGATATATTTTTAAATATAAAATTAGAAGAAGAGAATATAAAACTGTAAATGTAAAACCTGTTAAAAAATGTTTAATCATGGCCAGGTGCAGTGGTTCACGCCTGTAATCCCAGCACTTTGGGAGGCCACGGCGGGCGGATCCTGAGGTAAGGAGTTTGAGACCAGCCTGGCCAATATAGTAAAACCCAGTCTCTATCAAAAATACAAAAATTAGCCGGGTGGTGGTGCACGCCTGTAGTCCCAGCTACTCAGGAGGCTGAGGCAGGAGAATCGCTTGAATCTGGGAGTTGGAGGTTGCAGTGAGCCGAGATCACACCACTGTACTCCAGTTTTGGTGATAGAGTGAGACTCTGTCTAAAAAAAAAAAAAAAAAAAAAAACGTTAACCCTGTGATCCTGTGTAATGATCCAAACAAATATATTACTATCTACAAATGTGTAAAGAACATGCTTAAAAATAAATTCTGGTTGCTCTTATTTTCTTTATTTTAATTAATTAATGTTCTACTAGAATCTTCTCAAAATATTTTCATCATTTTGCAACATTTGGTGAGGTTTTCTTCAGCGAGGATTGGGTACTTTTCCAAGCTCCACAACTTTGTGATCTGGGACGTCATGTGTGCCACACTGTTCTTGTCTATCAGAGGGAGATAATAATACCACTGCTTCTCAACACTGGTGAGAAGTGTGAAGGAAGTAATGGAAGAAAATGTTCAGAAAAATGTTAGCAAGTCTACAATAGATGTTTCATATAACGTTAATTTTAAAGGTTTATTATTACATGTAAAAATGAACTTTATTTAAAAACACCCCTCTCTGTGACATAGTGTTCATGAGATAGTTTCAAATTCCAAGGTGAGTCCCCACAGACGGCCCTGTTGGTCCCTCCAGCAATTTCAATCAAGTTTCCTCTTGAGGTGCACCCTCATTATAAGTGAAATTGGATTTCTCTGAGTTATAATCTGCGTTGTGACATCCCAATTAATTATAAACCAAATACTTTACTGTATTTCAAATAGAAATGACTAGAGCTTTTAAAATGAGGTATGAATAATGCTAGTGTAAAATTTCAGTTTGCCTTTTTCAAAATTGTAAAATACTGTCCATGTTTTATAAGCCTGAGTCCTGAATCCCCAAAACATTAACAGAGGGATCAATTTTTATGTGAGGTAAAGAAAGCTACATGCTCATATATCTGGAACAATATTGTACAGTCTGAAAATCAAGGAGGGAACAGCTAAGTTTGAAGCAGAATTAGTTCAACTCTAGAGCTGCCCCCATCCTGTTCCACAGACACATTCTTGTCAGGTAATGCATTCTACCCCTCGTCAGTGGTCAGTGCAGTGCTCCTGGGAACTGCTCAGCTCTGCAGTAGGCCATCAAGTCCCCAAAGGTCACCTGACCTGCCACATTTTTCTCTCTCACCAAGTCATGCCACGCTCTCCCCCCACTGACCGGGGCCAGCCAGCAACCAGGGTCCTTCTCCTGGGGATATGGTTCAGCAGACAGCAGGATGTCCCTGCTGGGAATATTCATATTTTTCTCCCTCTGTAGCTGTGAGTTGCTCCTCAATATTTCAACATAGATGAGAGCTGAAAGTCATTCTTTTTTTTTCTTTTATTTTGAGACAGTCTCGGTCTGTCACCCAGGCTGGAATGCAATGGCGTGATCTCAGCTCACTGCAGCCTCTGCCTCCTGGGTTCAAGCAATTCTCTCTTGTGCCTCAGCCTCCAGAGTAGCTAAGATTACAGGCATGCACCACTGCACCTAGATTATTTATTTATTTATTTATTTTAGTAGAGGCAGGATTTTGCCATGTTGGCAAGGCTGGTCTTGAACTCCTGGCCTCAAGTGATCTGCCCTCCTTGGCCTCCCAAAGTACTATGATGACAGGCATGAGCCACCACACCCGGCCAGATGAAAGTGTTTCATTATCATTTCCTCTTTCTATGTCCCAGGTTCATGGGGATTTCTCTTTTCTGTTTGCAGTTGAACTTGGTAAGTTAAATTTAAAGCAATAAAAAATGTCAACTACATTTTTGTCAACAGAGCAACAGATAAAAGTGTCTAGGTATCTTGTGTGGTGTCCACTGAAGACTTTGTAAATATAGTTATACACTGGTACCAGCAGACACTGAATCTAAATTATGAACCGTCTGACATATATCACTTCAATAAAAAGTCCCAGTTCAGGTTTGCTTAGGTGAGAAAAACAACAAACTTGAGGTAAGAACAAATTTTCAAATGTCTACTTAAGTCTTTACTATAAACTTCATAGAAAAGGAAGCGGAGGCCATTTACTACTGCACTGCTTAGGACCCACAGCGTCAGTGCCACACTGTCCCACACAACGTCTTCTCTTGGGTCTCTGCCCAACCACATTCTTCCCATGGGAGCAAACACTATGGACTCCTAGCTGGGCTCCCAGCCCCAACCTTGCCTTCTCTGCAGCACTTCTGGAGCTTTCTAGGAAGCCATCTTGGGTTAATGCTTTAAGCAGGAAGCATGCCTGATCATGACGTTCCCCGATATTCATTGAACACTACTTCCTAATGAATTAAGGGAATGAGTGGACACAGTCTAAGGCCCCATTCCTGTCAGCATCCAGAGACTTCTATTAACTGCAAATGGCTTAGGCCAAGGAAGAGAATCGTTGTGTATCAGGAATCCCTTATATCATTATTACAACAGCCCTGCAATAGAACTGTTATTTGCCCATTTAATAAAGAAATTAAAGCTTACAAGGTTAAAGTGACTGGTCGAAGACAAGAAGTGCATGTTTTTTGTTTTTTGAAACAGGATCATGAGGCCACCCTGAATATCTAAAAATCACAGTTGTACAACAAACAGACTCTTTGAGGTGACTTTGGGGTGGAGCAAGTGTCTTTTTTCCGTAGAGAAGAAGATGGTTCCTCACTTCACACTAAGGGGTGTGGCAGTGTGATGTCATCAGAAAAGAGCCCCAGGCATTGGACTCTTAAATGAGCCATACTTTGCATTTATTAACTCCTTTAACCTCTGGCAACCTCTGAGGTCTGTTCTGTTATGAACAGAAGCGCATTTTACTCAGGTAAGTGAGATCTATGTGTCCTAGCCACTCATTCAGGCCCCACAGCTGGTTCGTGGCAGTGTAGGATTGGACCCAGCTAATCTGGCTCCAGAGTCTGCACTCCTTAATCACAGAAGGGTGAAGAGAAGTACATTGTTCCTACTCCCATGGAGAAGACAATACTGACAACTTTTGTAAAACATTTACTGGCACAATTATTATTTTGAACTGAGTCAGGTGACTAGCAGCATTTAAGCAATTAGGAATCCTGGCTGAATAAGTGAAATAACAATAAATTATCAAGTTTTTCAAAATATAAAGTGATACAAATTAGATTATTTTACGATGCCATATCTAAAATAATTAAGAAAAATGAAGACTACCTTTAATCCATGTACTTTTCCTATAGCAGTACATACTAGGCACCCCATGGAAAAATATAGATACCACCTGGCATTTGTGCCATGTGTTGTCTTATTTATTCGATAATTTCCAAGGTCAGGATAACGTATTCACCCTCATCATCCCAGGAAGGCCACTGAAGGAAATAAAGGGCGTACCAGGAAAGGCTGACCTGGGGCTGGAATCAGACAGTCGGTCAGTCTTTATCCTCCCATCCCGATGCACCTCAGCCTTTTGTGATCCACATCCTGTCTGTGTAATTCCTGACCATCATGTTCCCTCAGGGTAGGCCACACTTGGTTTCTCAAATCTATATAGGCCTTTACTTGTTAACTTTAATATTAGCTAAAGTAGACAGTAAGATCTGAGGAAAAACACAGCGAATCTGAGAACATAAGCTGTTTTCAGAGAGGGATGCATAGACAGCCTTGTGGAAATACTTGTGTCACCCTCTTCTTGTGGTTGTCTCATCTACTACTCAAAACAGCCTCAGAGAGCAGCAATGAGGTATCCACAGCCATATACCTGTGTCAAGATCATAGAGCAGAGCTCTCCCACAGCCTTTTAGGATCAGACTAAATGGTAATAAACAAAGAAAGAGACACTGGATTCACAGTGCATTCAAATGATAGAATACTATGTAGCCTGTGAAAATGATATTTTATGCATTTATTAATAAAATTCAAACATCTTCACAATACAAAGTAAAGAAAAGTTCTTGAAGTGTACAAAACCTCTTAAAATATAAATGTCTGTGTTGATAGAATAATTTTTAAAAAAACAGAAAGGAATTATTCAAAATTTTAGAATAATTATTCCCAAGGGAATAATCATTTAAATTATTCTATGTACCTTTACTAATTCTTATATATTTTCTTAAGGGAAAAACTAAGGTTTTGTTGTAAGATATACTTAACAAAGTAATTTTCTTTTGTTTGGTAGTAATACTAAGACACGATAGTGTCATTACGCACGTGTACCACTTAACCTACTTACCCGATCTGCCCAGCACTCAAGGGGTGCAGGAAACCCTGGAACTGCTCATAACTGTAGCAGCTCATGAAGAACCTCAAGAAACCACCTGATCTAGTACTTCTGAGAGACCGCAACAGCCCTGCCTTCCAGCCACAGACTTGAGACCTCCAGCTAATAGGGTTACCTTCTCCGTGGGGAACCAGACTGGCAGAAAGCATGCCACTGGTAGTAGCCATTATCTTCTTCTCCCTCTGGGCTTATGAGTTACCCCCTAATCATTTCAGTCTACAGAAGAGACTGAAGTCATTCTGTATTGTTACCTCTTCACATATCATTGGCTCATGGGAATTTCTCTTCCTCACTTGCAATTGGACTTGGGCAGTTGGCGCAACCTGAAATACATATTTCCAGACCAACAAATAAGAGTGCCCACATATCTTGGAAGGCATCCAACCAAGGCTTTAGCAGTAAGACCATACACTCGTACTGGCAGAAACCAAACCAAGGCTTAGAATATTTATTACATATCTTCTTGGCAATCTCTGCTCAAAATGGCTCAGGTGGGAAGACTAAGAAACTTGAGGTAAGTAAAAACGCTCACACTTCCACTTCCACTTTGAAAATAAATTTCTTAGAGAAAGAAGATGAGGTGATGTACCACTGTGCCTGCTGGATTAGGCACCACAGGGTTAGAGTTGTCAAGATAACCTACACTGAAACCATCTCCAGGTCTGTGCCCATCCACATCCTTCTCCGTATGGGCAACCACAGCGGGTTGCTCAGCTGGGTGCCCAGCCAGAGTTGCCCCCTGCAGCTCTTCTGGAAAGTTGCAGGAAGACATCTTAGATTCTGCTCCCTTGGTGTGCAGAATTACATCAGTGACTCATGGTGTCGAAAGGGGAAAAGTTCTCTTGTCCCCTCTCAGGGCGTGCGATGAGAATGTGGCTCACTTTTTGGTGCCCCACTCCTCAAACCTCTAGGGGGAGCATGCACACGTGCAGGTTGTGGGACTCCGACTCCACAGCAGTGTCTAGGGGTGCATGCTTATAACTCCTGAGGCTCCAGTAGGCCTGTGTTACAGGGTGCTCTTTTATTTTGGCCGTCCATAAGTGGCTTGTTTTAGTCAGCTCAATCACAAGGACGGAAAGCTTTCTGTATCCCGGGATTTCTTGCCTTGGTGTACCGAAAGAATTGGATAACATGTGGGCTTGGAGAATGGGTGCAAGGTTTTTTTTTTTGTTTTTTTTTTT
>NW_012115511.1:4477365-4495409 GCF_000951035.1 Colobus angolensis palliatus
CCTGGCTAACTTTTTGTATTTTTACTAGAGACGGGGTTTCACCGTGTTAGCCAGGATGGTCTCGAACTCCTGACCTTGTGATATGCCCGCCTTGGCTTCCTAAAGTGCTGGGATTACAGGCGTGAGCCACCGTGCCAGGCTGAGTGCAAAGTTTTATTGAGTGGAAGCAGCTCTTAGCTGATGGAGGAACCAGAAGGATGGAGTGGGAAGGTGGTTTTCCCCTGAAGTTGACAACTCAGCGGCCGGGCTTTCCTCCAGCCACCCCGGCCAAACTCCGCTTTGTTCCTCCAGTCGATGGCCTGCAGCCTGCCAGTCCCTGTAGGTGTGCTCTTCCACAGCGGTGTTCCTCTCGATGTCCAACCACATCTGTGTGTGCCCGCCAGGGTCTCGGAGGTTTTATAAGCACAGAAAGGGGGCGTGGTGGGCCAGGGTGGTCTTGGGAAATGCAACATTTGGGCGCGGAGGCAGGAGTGCCTGTCCTCACCGAGGTCTGGGGACACAGGCCCTGGGGTGGAGCCCTGGACAGGGACCACGCCCTTCCCTTCCCAGCACTTCCCTCCCCCAATCCCATATCGGTGTCAGCAATTAGGATCCGAATTAGGAACAGTTTGACACTATTTCCCACAACATTAGGGTATCTGGGAACTCTGAAAATACAGGGTGGGTGGCTTACAGCAAAATTCATCTGTCTAGTAATTCACTACGTAGAGATTTCTGGTAACTAAATGGTTCAGAATGAAAGCAGGAAGCGGTATATATTTTACACAGATATTCCCTGTTCTTATCACTATTTTCCCATTTGGTTCAATTGCATTGGAGGTTTTCAAAGTTAGAATGATCTGTCAAACATAATAATTGTATGCTTTTTATTAGCCCCTTGAGGCCATCCTGAAGAAATCTAGGGACAAGTAAGTAGATCTATAAGTAAACAATCAGCTGTTTGGGTTATATGACAGATGAAAGTGTAAATCCTGTGTCCTAGAGGAAGAGCATGCAGCTCACTTCACACTCAGGGCTTAGTGTTGGGACAAAACAAGCACTGTGCATTGGAACCCAGCTCCTAGGCACAGTGGGGGATCTCAGGGTGGGGGCTATGCTTTGAAGATCTTGTCTTTCAGGGTTCTGCAAAGAAAACTAAAAATCCTGAGTAAAATAAGATTAGATAGTTAAGAAGAAAGATAATACATGCTCCCTGCATCGACAAAGGAAATAACCATGATACCCCTCATAAATTAATAAATAAGAAATAATGATTAACAATTATTTTATGTTTATTCCATGATTAATCATTGGGTAGTTGGGAGCTTTCAAAAAATAATGAAACAAAGTGTAAACTGTAAAACTGCAAAAGTCCTCGCTCACTTCTTTGAAACTCACTTTCAAACAACAAAGAAATTAATGATGAAAAATCCTTAGTTTCGAAAATTTTCTCCTATTGTTACCTTTAGTACTATGGATATCTGACATCATATTGCCATGCATGCAGTCTGCTTACAGTCCTTGAAGTAATTGCAACGTATTTTTTCCCCATTCTCCCTTCTGAGGATCAGCTTTTACCATCCTGATAAGGTAAGAGGACAGATGCTATTGAAAGCCCAATGAGGGAATACCAGGAGCCTCCCTGGCAGGTCAGCCCCTTTCTAGGGGCACACTCAGAATCTGGAGTCCCACATCCTGTCCACCATGATTCCTGACCATGGTGGTCTACAGGGAGAATGACCCGAGCGCCTGAGTGAGTCTCAAGAGACCTCACCTCTCACCTGTTGCATACATAGAAGCAAAGGTAAGAAGACTGTTAAGGAAATACAGAGCCTGAGAACATGAACCTTTCCAGAAATAGGTGAGTGAAAAGATGGAATTCAGCTTTTCACAATCCCAGTGTTAAGTATTTTACATGGATTATTTTATTTAATCCTCCAAAGAACAGTGTAAAGTGACCATAGTGGCCACACAAGGTCAGGTCTTAGAAGATGAAGCCACTTTGACTTTTCAAGAGACTCCTGGGAGATTTGCGGGGAAGAAAACTTAGAGACATACTAGAATGAGGAACAGGAAGAAAAGACACCTCATCTGTGTGAATTTAAAGTAGTGAAATACTATGTAGCAATTAAGCACAGTGTTTTTGAAGAATTATAAGTAAAATTGAAAATATTCACCATGTATTATCAAGGAGGATATTGAACACAGAACTGATTTAAATAGTAAGTTCTCATGTACATACATGTATATATTGAAGAAAGAGCAAAAGGAAAAAATTTCTCCAAAGTTTAAAGAGTGGGTGTCTCTGAAAGCATGGGTGATTTTAACATCTTCTTGATACTTGCACAGATTTTACACATTGTAACAAAAAGCTGCTACTACTTTTAAAGATGTATGCCATAATGGCTTCAATATTTTATTGATTTATGCACTTAATGAAATTGTTTATACAACAATGTAAAATACAACTATATATGGCACACTTAAAATTATTTTTATGTTCTTCCACTTAATCACATAACTACTCTATAGCTCTCAGAAAAAAAACAAAACAAAAATACCAGCCTTCAAGATAATACTGGTTACTATCGAGCAGAAGGTCAGCAAACTATGTCTGTGACCAGTAGTCTCCAGTTTTGTAAATAAAGTTTTGTTGAAATACAGCCATGCCTATTTATTTATATATTGTTTATGGCTGTTTTGCTAGCTGCTTTTGCACTCGAATGGTAGAGTACAGTCAGTCAGTCTTCAGTATCTATGTATTAAACATCTGCGAATTCAACGATCAAAAATATTTGAAAAAAATAAAAAATTATAATACAGCAATAAAAATAATACAAATAAAAACAATATAATATGGCAACTGCATACACAGTATTTACATTGTATTAGGTATTGTACATAATCTAGAGAGGATTTGAAGTATAGAGGAGGATGTGCACTTGTTATATGCAGATACTATGCCATTTTATATCAGGAACTTGAGCATACATGGAGTTTGGTATCTGCTGGGAGTCCTGGAACCAATCCCCTGCAGATTCTGAGAGATGACTGTAGCTACAGCAGAGACCCGCAAAGCCCAAAATATTTACTATTTCGGTCTTTACAGAAAATGATTTGCAGTCACTGCCCTAGAGTGATATACTCATGAGTGACATTTATTCATATTTAGTGTTTCTCAATTTCTCGATGTTTCTTTAATGACTATTTGTTACACATCCACCCTCCCCATATTAGCTGTGTGACTTTAGATAAATTAGTTAGCCTATGTTTGATTCATTTTCCTAATTGTAAAATGGAGAACATAATAATAATTACTCGAATAAACTGTTGAGAAAAGTAACTTAAATAATACAAATAAAGTTCTTGCAAGTGCTTGGGGCATGCCTAATGCTCAACAAATTGAAGCACTACATTGATCCTATGAGTTATTATTGCATATTAGAAAATAAAACTATTTAAGCTAATACTCTAAGTCCTTGGTACTCAAAGTTTGATTTGTGAACCAGCAGCATTGGCTTCACTTAGGAGCTTCTTTTAAATCTAGTCAGTCAAGCCTCAGCCCAGGCCTACTGAGTCAGAAGCTCTTTTCAGAAGGTCCCTCCTACATACTATGGGGTGGGGAGTGGGGGTCTAAGGACCAAAGTGTTCAAGATATAAGCTCCACAGTCTGGGACAAGTGCAAGCCAATCCCACTCCATAGGATGGTTTTATCTAGTGTCCTCTCTAATTTCTGGAGAGCAATATTGAGCTGATGTTTGGCCTCTCTGGGGCTGAAATAGATGACAACTTCCCAATTAATTTTAAAAAATGTACTCAACTGTCCACGTATGTGTACTTTTATTTTCATTTATAAAATTTGTTATAAAATCAGCACAAATTTTCAGTATTTTATATAGTGAGAAATACAGGTCTTTTATAACCTTGAGTTTTAGATCCACAGTCATCCCACAAGAAGAGTAATTTTTGCTTCGAGCACAAAAAACATATCACTATATCCTCATATCCACATATCACATATCCTCATATCACTAAGGCTACTGGAAAATGAAATAGGAGGGAACAGGGCAGGGGAGAGAAAATGAAGTTAATTGCCACTGTCACCACTCACCCACACCTCACCCTTCATAGGAAGAGCTCTCCTCTAACATCACCATATTGCCAGATCTCCTGGGCACTGGAGTATTTAGAGGGCCAGCCATTTCAGACCTGACAATGCTACACTCTACAGAGAGGGCTGTCAGGGAGTCACTGTGGCCCACTACTTCTTTCCTTGACACCTGCTTAGACCAAGCTCCCCCTGCCACACACTAAACATTCTAGGTACAGGCATCCTCACTTTCCTGCTTCTCCTTGGGAACACAGCCTGGCAGACCAGAGCATGTCAGCACTAGGAGCATGTAGAGATTCACCTTGGGGATTGCTCCTCAGTCATTTCACTTTGTATGTCAGGTGAAGAAATTCTTTATCACTTCATCTTTACATATCAGGTGTTCACAAGAATTAATTTTCTTTGCTTACAGTTATTCTCAGGGAGTTAAAGTTGGCACAAATTTAAAATGCCCAAGGCAAAAGATAGTGATGCTTTTATACCTTCTAAAACATCCAGCCAGGACTGAAAATGAAGTCAAAAACTGGTGTCAACTGAAACCAAAGTCAGCATCGGATGTGTGTTGACAATCGCACCTGCTCAGGGTCCATTAGGTGTTGCAGTTACAATGATGCTCATCCTTCCACTTCCACCGTGAAAGTAAATTTCACAAAAAGGAAGGTGAGGTCACTTACTGCTGTGATTATTGAGCCACTGGCCATCAAGCACACACTTCCCTGCCTTCTCCTTGGGACACAGCAGGATGTCATTGCTGAAAATATCATCTTCTCCTCTCTCTGGCTTCATACGTGTTCCCCATCACTTTGACTCTTGAGGAGAGAACAAAGAAATTCTTTAATGGTGCATCGTTATGCCTTAGGTTTTCATACGGATTTCTCTTCTCTGCTTACAGCTTGTTTTGAATAGAATAACTTGGAGCAACCTGAAATATTAATTTCCAGAGAAAAATATTACAAAACCAAATACTATCTGGGGTGGCATCTAGTCGCTTATACTGGCTGAAGCATAACTTAATGCATTTTCCTCAACACATGACCTGATCAATTCACTTAGGGGCTGTAGCTGAAAATGATGTTCCTAGATCTGTTTTGTCCTATAAGATAAAATCTCAGGAAAAGGAAGTGGGGATAGTTATGTGCTTGCTGGAATCACAGATGAGAGATGTCAGGACACCCACACAGAATCCCTCTTTAGGTCTGCCTGTACCGGCCCCCTTCCAACAGGAGCACAGGCTCAGCATGTTGTGAGGGTTGGACTGCACCTCCCAGGACTTCCCCCTCAACCTCTGGAAACTTGATTATGTTCACACACTAGGACATACAGAAATCAGTGTACTCTGTGCTCACAGTCCAGGAATTACCTGTAAGTTTATACGATCCAGACTCAAAGAGGGAATCACTGAGTGGCAGGAAACACGCTGGGTATCTTATACATCTTGTATAACCATTGCAATACTTTTGCAACGTCATCTTCATTTTTTCCACTTTAATATGAAATAATTTGAAAGATAAAATATCTTCTTAAATCCCAAATGCCCACGTTTCCTCAGCAGTGTCCTGTGACCTGAAGAAGTTAGCATTCGTTTGCTCTACTCATGCTGGGAGTGAGTGTGGAATGAAGCTCCTGCCCTCTCCTCAGGCTCATTCCACACTGAGGGATCCTGCTACAGCCCAGCTGGCACACTTCCTTTGCACAGGTCTCAGATCCTTCTAAGGAAGGGAGGGGGCATTAGATGTTCCACTGACAAAGCAGATACCCACCAGGATGGATCCTCTTCCCGGCTTCTGCCTGTGATCACAACAGCCATTTATTCAGGGTACTCTGCTCCCTCTTGGGCACTGCTCTAAATTCTTTACGTGTAACTCGTCTCATCCTTGGGATATCTTTTCACTTTGGTCTGTTGCGATTCTTGTCTTACAGGGGAGGAAACAGAGGCAGAGCGATGTGATTTACTTTGTGGTCACAGAGTTCCTAACTGGGGTGGGGAGGGGCTGGGGTTCTGGCTTCAGTGTCTGTCCTAGTAACCATGCTGTGTCCTGACTCTGAGAGAGGAGGTAAAAATGGCATTTAATATGTGGTCTCTACAGCTAGAAAGCAAACTGATAGGAGATTAAACTAGACATTTTAGTGAAATTATAAAGGCTGAGTGCAGACTAGTGGGAGAGTGTGAGCTCTTGGGGGCCACAAATTTAAGGAATTTCCCACCATCTTTTATATTTTTTCTACAGGAATCCTACCAGGCTCTTGCAGGGAAGAGCATGGAGAATCCACAGAAAGCTCCCCTTTTGGTACTGGCTGTAGGAGGGGAACAGTAGCCACTGCTGAAATTCACCCAGACCTACTCCACCTCCTCTCTACTGTAGAAGGACTTAGTCTGCAAGAGAAGGTTTCCATGGAATTTCATTTTAGGTGAGGGAGGCAAAAGGAGGCCACCACCGACTGTGCCCAATACTTCATCCCTATCTCCACAGAGCAACAAGTTTTAATTTGCAGAAGGGTGGGTATGAAAAGCATAGCCCAAGGACACTGGTGGTTGCCACCTATGACTAGAAATGTGCCACCTCTGGAATAGGAGCAGCAATGATTGTGAATGTACATTCTCAAGTCCCGGTTTGACCCTGCCTGTTTAAGACAGAAGCTGAATGAAAATAGAGAATGTCTCCTTTCCTCACCTCTCACCACCATACTATCTTGAGTAAAAGCAACAGTAGAATGCAGTGAAGAGAGCTTCAAAAGACAAGACTGTCTCTGAGGAGCAGAACAAAGGGAAGGCTCAAAGCCAAGAACAAGGGATGATTAGAGAAATCTAAAGTCTCTGATGTCCTGTGAAGAACAAACTCCAGTCCAGATAGCTTAGTAGAAACAATAAATTTCTAACACAGTCTTGCTCCTAATTAGATTAACACAAACTCCCACACTAAAAGTCTGGCAGAAAGGAAGATGTAGGATTTTTCTTTTCGTTTTTTTTTTTTTTTTTTTTGAGACAGAGTCTTGTTCTGTCTCCCAGGCTAGAGTGCAGTGGCTGATCTTGGCTCACTGCAACGTCCACCTCCCAGGTTCAAGCGATTCTCCTGCCTCAGCCTCCTGAGTAGCTGGGACTACAGGCATGTGTCACCACGCCTGGCTAATTTTTATATTTTTAGTAGAGACAGGGTTTCACCATGTTGGCGATCTCTTGTCTCGATCCCTTGACCTCATGATCTGCCCATGCTGGCCTCCCAAAGTGCTGGGATTACAGGTGTGAGCCAGCATGCCTGTCCAATGTAGGCATTTTTAAGCATCAAATATAATTATCTCATTATCTACTGTGTTATACAACACAGTCCCCTTTCATTAAATAAATCTAAGTACCTTACCCCAAAACAAGAAGGAACACAGTCTGAAGACACAAAGCAATCATATGCATGAGACTCTGATATGACTCAGATGTTTGAGCTGTCAGGCAGGGAATTGAAAATAACTGCTGAGTATGTTAAAGGCTCTAATGGAAAAGGTAGACAACATGCAAGATCAGACAGAGAATTTCAGCAAAGAGACAGTAATTACATTTAAAAAAATCTAATGAAAATGCAAGACATAAAAAAAAAAAAAAACCACAGTAACAGAAATCAAGAATGCCTTTGAAGGGCTCACCAGTAGACCCTATGGAGATAAGGAAAGACTTGGTTAACATAAAAATAGGCCACTAGATATGACCCAAACTGCAATGGAAGGAGATGAGAAAGAAAGAACAGGAGAGAAAGCATATCTTCATGGAAGGACAAAACTGTGGACAATATCGTATTTTCAAACATGTTTGTAATTAGAATCCCAGAAACAAAAGAGACAGAGGAGCAGAAGAAATATTTGGAAAACTAATGGCTGAAAGTATTTCAAATGTAGTGATAGACACCAAACCACAGAACGAAAAGGCTAAGAGAACACCAACCAGGATAAATATTAAAACAAAACAAAATACCTAGACATATTAGATTTAAACTGTTGAAAGCCAAAAATAAAGAGAAACTCTTGAAGGTAGCTAGAGGAAAAAAAGCAGATTTTCCATCTGAAACTATGCAAGCAAGAAGACACTGGAGTGAAATCTTCAAAGTATTGAATAAAAAAACTGTCACTTGGCATAAAGACAGCTTCAGACAAAACAAAAACTGAGAGAATTCATTGCCAGCAGATGCACTTCACAAGAAATGTTAGAAGAAGTCATTCAGGCAAAAAAAAATGATATGGGTCAAAAACTTGAATTCACACAAAGAAATGATAAGCACTGGAAATAGAAAAATTGAAGGTAAAACATTGTTCTTTAAATATTATTTTTTAATTGCTCTAAAACAGGAGTTGGCAAACTGTTTTTGTAAAGGGCCCAATAGCAAATATATTCTATGGTGGGGGACAACATCGTCTCTGTCCTAACTACTCAAATGGGCTATTGCAACACAAAAGTCCTTGCTACTCTTAGGTCTGGAGGGACATGGAGCTGTTATAACAACCGGGAGGGCATCTTTATTGAAAAGGACACAGTCAACCATTCTTAGTTTGAGTTCCCCTGGGAAGTGAGCCTCAGGCTTTAAGGACAACTAGTTTGTTTGGGAGATACAGGAAGACTAGTAGGAGAGTTAGGAAGTGATGTTAAGAAAAGGAAGGCAGAGAATTAAGTTACTTTCATTAACTAGATACTAAATGAGTAACAGGAACCTCATAGAAGTTCAAAACCTAAGTGATCAATTAAATCATAATTTCTTGTTCTTCTGTTCCTGTAATTTGTGGGACTGGCCATGTAAAATAAATAAAATCTGCAGACCCCTATGTGATCTGATGGTCAGTATGGCGGTGAACCAGGGAATCTCGCTAAGTGTCAGAACACGATAAGAAAGTAACCACAGAACAGAAAAATATTCCTGGTGTTATCTTAAGTTATAAAGACAGACCTTAAAATTGAGCACACATCTTATATCTATGTGAAGCAAATGAAAAAGATGAGCAGATATTAGCCTGTAAGGGAATACACCAAACTGCTAATAGTAGTTGCCTCTGGTTGGTGGGGATAAAAAGTGACTATTTTCTCCTCTAGGTTTCTTTATGACCCCTACTGAATCTATACTTGTTTTATAATAGGAAATAACAATGGCCCTTGTTTTTAAAATGCATAAAAATGTTTTGTTTTAAAAGTATACTTCAAGGACACAACCTCTGTAAGTTTCCCATTTAATGGTAACATTCAAAAGAAAGAGAATCTGAAATAAGTTTGCTCTGGCTTGGCTGTCTACAGGAGAAAGCTGGGTCATACGTAAGTTAGCTCTTGCCTTAGCCTAGATCCACAGCTAAGTGGATCTAGGTGTTGATGTGCAGTGAGAGCAACTGTGTTAGAACACTTGCCCCCGAGGCACCTCAAAGGCAGACTTTAGGGTTTCTCTTTTTGTCTCTCCCTCTCTGTTTTAGACCAATAAAAAAGTTTGTATTTCAGCAAGAAAATGGCTCTTTACACAAACATCTTCAGATAGTAAAAATCACATAGCAATGAGAAATCCATTGATACACTGAGTTAGAAAACCAATTTCACAGGATGTTTGAGTAAAATAGCATGGGTCCCTTCCCCTGCAGTCTGCGGGTCTTCGCTGTGTGTTCAGAGCGCACTTCCTCCTGCCATCTCAGACCTCAGATTTTCTCTGTGATTAGAATACTCCATATTCAGCCACCTCTCTGGACAAGAGCTTGCAGAATGCTGCTCCTGCTACCAGGCATCCTGGTGGCCTCCCTGTGGACGTGTGAGTTGCTTTACCCAAGGGACATCTCGCTCATTGGAAGGGAGGCACAGAAAGTGTGGACATTTATTTATTTTTAATGTTTACTTTTATTTTAAGTTCAGGGGTACATGTGCAGGTGTGTTATATAGGTTGAACTGTGTCATGGGGTTTTTTTGTACAGATTATTTCATCACCCAGATACTAAACCTGGTACCCATTCATTATTTTTCCTGATCCTCTCCCTCTTTCCACCCTCCACCCTCTGATAGGCCCCAGTATGTGTTGTTCCCCTCTATGTGCCCATGTGTTCTCATCATTTAGTTCCCATTTATAAGTGAGAACATGTGGTATTTGGTTTCCTGCTCCTGTGTTAGTTTGCTAAGGATAATGGCCTCCAGGTCCATCCGTGTCCCTGTACAGGACATGATTTTGTTCTTTTAATGGCTGTATAGTATTCCATGGTATCCCCATCAATCCCTTTACTGGGTATATACCCAAAGGAATAGAAATCATTCTGTTTTAAAGACACATTGCATATGAATGTTTATTGCAGCACTGTTCACAATAGCAAAGACATGAATCAACCTAAAGTGTGGACACTTAAATCACACTATTTTCAGGTGGAACAAAGCCACATGGTAATTCAAGCTAAGCTGACAAATTCTACCATTACCTTGAGTTCTTCAGGAAGAAAATGTGAACTTCACACCCAAGCTTTCCCTTAATAGAAAACAAACATACTATCTTAGTCAACATCAACATTTCATATTGAAAAATTTCAAAATTTTTGGTTTTCCTTTCAGATACAAATGGAGACAATCTCATAGCACAACTTGTAACATCCGTCACCAAGAAAAAAGGAAATACAGCGTTTCTTGAATGCCAGATAAAATCCAGTACCTTCCAGAAGAATGTATGTATACACTGGTACCACCAGAAGCCAGACCAGCCCCTAAAGCGAATTCTGTATATCTCCTCAAATGAAAATGTAGTCCATGAACAAGGTGTTAGTGAGGAAAGATATGAAGCAAGGAAATGGCAAAGTGACTTGTCCTCCAGCCTGAGAATACACCGAGTTGCCGAGGAGGACGCAGGGATATATTACTGTGCCTGCTGGGACACACTCTACCAAAATGATCCACCGTAACTGAACAAAAACGCCTCCCATGCCCGCTGCACCTGTGCAAACACACACCTCCTCTTTTCTGCCTCCTAGAGGCACCTGGTTGCTGACCACAGAGCACTTTTCTCTGATGCATGTATCCTGAGCAAAGTCTGAGCACGAGCCCAAGGGCCCAACCTCTGATGCTCCTTTCAATGAGAAATTTTATCATCCAACCTCACCCCTCGGGAGCCTGGGCTGGCTTTTGGGCTGGTTTATTGACTTTGAATGAATGAAAGAGTGCTGGAAAATACAAGGCCTTTTGAGTGACATAGACATGGATTTCAAATTCCTGCTGGGCCACTTACTGACAGTGTGATCTAGGAAAGTTCTTAATGCCTTTTCATTCTGTTTATTCAGCTTCAGGTGGGGCTAACGTTAGTCATCTCATAGAGTTGCTGAGGTCTAAATGAGCCTCCATATACGAAAGCTTCTGACATAGCGCTCAACAAATCACTTCCTTTGTGTCCTTTCCCTTATGACTAAATCACTGAGCTATCTCAGCTAAAATAGTGATGTGTAGAAACTTAAAAACAGGCCAGGCACGTTGGCTCGCACCTGTAATCCCAGGTGTGAGTATTGGAGGTCAGGGTGGAAGGATTGCTTGAGGCCAGAGTTTGAGACCAGTTCGGGCAACATAGTGAGACCTTGTCTCTAAAAATCATACAAAAATTAGCTGGATGTGGAAGTAGTCACTTGTAGCCCTAGCTATTTGGAAGGCTAAGGTGGGAGGGTCACTTGAGCCCAAGAATTCGAGGCTGCAGTGTGCTCTGATGGTGCCGCTGCATTCAAGCCTGGGTGACAGAGCTAGACCCTGTCTCAAATAAATAAATAAATAAATATAACATCTTATATTGTTCCCCAAACAACAGTAAATTATAACTTTAATTCTCAAAAACTAAAAATTATGCATGGGAAAAGAGTGGAGGGTAATAAACCAAAAATATTTTTTTCCTTCAAAATTTTGCTTCAGTCACAATAGAGTATAACAGCACAGTGTCTAAAGCAATAACCACATGAATTGTTAATATTTATCACACTGTGAAGTCTGGGGACATTTCCAATCTATAAAATGTACATAGTACTGCAAGAGGTTGTGAAATTATAATATCATTTGTTACCATACACAGTGATAATACTTTTCCTCCAATACTCATGATACTGCATAGCTACACACAACTCTGACAAAATATGACCAAAATGGGAGTGGAGAAAGAGGTCAAAGATAGACCTATTTAAAGTAACACTTAAAAAAACAATAGGAGGGAATTACTCCAAAGGGGAAGTTAACATTGACTTATTATAACAGAAGTGTTTTCACGAGATCTTCTTGGATTTGATAGTTTCTTTACACCAGAACACAACAAATACCACTTCAACAGAGATCTCCCTGTGAAGGACTTTCACTGGTTTTAAAACAAACCTTTCCCTCCCTGTCACAGAGCAACAGCTGCCACTACATCTTCAGTCCTAATCTGTGCTCCCTTGTAGCGTCTACTCCTGACTAGCCACTGGCAATGTCAACCTCATGGGTTTTTCTTGTGTCTTTGGCTTGGGTTTGTAGGTTGACTTTACTCCTTTCTTGTCTTTTCATAATTTTTGTGTCCACAGTCAACTGTTTTCAGTGCCTCTCATTTCTCTTCCTTGTTTTTCAGATGGAGACACCAAAATGAGAATATCTCAGGATCAACTCTCCTCCACACGCAGACAAGGCAGAACAGTGCACATAAGGTGCAAGCTGTCTGGGGTTCTTCTCGAGAAGACCGTTGTGCACTGGTATCAACAAAAAGAAGGGAAGCCCCTGAGACGAATCCTTTATGGTTCAGCCAAAAATTACAAGCAAGACAGGCCCAATCCCCGCTTGGAGGCAGATGATAAACATGATGGTATTTTTTACCTGATCATTAATAATGTTGCCAAGTTGGATGAAGCCACTTACTACTGTGCCTGCTGGGATCTCACAATGTCACAGAGTCAGAAGGGACCTGAAAGAAAACCTTCCTATGACCACCCTCTGACTGCTTTCATACTCCTGCAACCACAACAGACTCCTAAATGCTCTTGTTCATTGGTTCATAGGCTGTTTGAACAGGGAGGGCTCTTGGAACATATTTAGCCCAATGTCCCCACTTTAAATGAGGAAACTTGGGCCACAGAGACAGCAAGTGACTTGTCTCAAGCTAGTTAACCACAGAGGTAGGGCCACACTCTTGCATTTCAGATTCTCAGTCCAGTGCCTCTTCCTGCCTCTCTTGTGGTCTGTGTTGAACTTCTTTCAGCAGAATCACATTTCTTTCAAAAGGGAACTGCGACAACTTCCCTATGGATCGTCTTCCTCAGTGGTACCCCTAGGCCCCAATGAAGTCTGGTATCGGCCAAACATGTAATGACCACACTGCTGAGAAGGGGACAAAGGTCAGCAGGGATGGACTCCACGCTCCATCTACCCATGTTATCTTCCCATAGCTATTTACTGCCCTTTGTTTCTATAGCTTCCTATCTATTCTGAAATCCCTACTAATCAGAGCAGTTTCCCTGGTATGCCCATCACACATATGGGCAAGTGGGAAGTAGAGATTAGCTTTTCTTCTGACTACATTAGTAAATTCTTATAATAGAAGTGCCTGCTGAACCAAGGCTGGAATTTCCTACTCTTCACTCTGAAACCTGGAACCAATCCTAATTGGCTGGCCACACACTTGTTTCAAATTGGGTAGCCCTGGCTTGCTTTCTGCTCTCTTAGAGTGACCTAGGACTTGTTCATGTCCAAGGCCTTACCAGCCACATCTAGAAAACAGCAAGAACAATAGTAGTAGCCATATCTATACCGTTACGTTATAGCTCAGTAACTCTCTTTTTGAATGTCTGACAAGTAGCCAAAAAATTATTGATTCCAGTTCCACTCCCTTCCCCCAATCTCCAAGCATGTATTATTTTCCTCACCAGACTTTCCTATTGCAGTAAATGGCAACAGTATATTGTATCATCTGATGCAATGGCAAGGGTTTTTTCTCAAGCAGATAGTGTTTTGTTGACTTCCATGTTTTTTTGTTTCTCCTGGTAATGAGAGAAAAGTGAGGAGACCCAACTATTATTGAGTTTCCTGTGATATGAGATCTGAAGGGAGGTTATAGGAGCTCTGGAAACTGTGGTTTCACCTGCCAGAGAGACATCCACAAACCAGGCCCAACCCTGTGTGGCCCAATCTGAGACTGGAGTAGGCTGTCTCAACAGAGCCCCGGACCGAAACACTACGGACCCAATGTAGAGAACACCTAGTCTTCTAACTTACTGCAGATTTAGAAACTCTTTGTGTTCCCCCTGACATGTGCAGGGCAACAGGCCAGCCATGACAGCAATGATTGATTGTCATTCTGAAGTGCGTGGCTCAAATGGCCTCATGGATGTTATAATCTCCTGGTGTCACTGAAAGACAAATACAAAGAAAGTAAATTGTGAGATATAATTTGATATTCAGATTCAACTAGTCCCACTCCTCACAGATTATTTTGCTAGGTGCTGGCACTGCCTACTCATTGCTTTTTAGAATATGCAAATCAGCCATTTCATCTGCTTTTTATTTCATTTCATACGTTCTGTGCTTCCTAGAAAGCAATACCCAGCATCTTTTATACGGCCATTTGAGATACAGATTCTCTGTATTATACAGACCTAGACTATACCTGGGAACTGCGTTCCTTACACATATCTTTCCAACTGTGAAGTAATTGATGAACAGGGTTTGGGATCCGGAAAATTTGCACTGAAATCCTGGCTCAGTTTGAACTCCCTAATTCTGTTTCCTCACATGACTTTTAATAGTAATAACCATTTATAGGGTAAAGCAGAAAGAGAGAAAGCAAAATTGGTGTCTGACTCACGGTAGACACTATATTTATGAGTTTTCTTCTCTTTCACTATCAAAAAGCACAGGGCCATGGATTGTCATCCTGGAGCAGGGGGAAGGGAAGCGAAAAGGAGATTTGGGGCTTAGAGTAGAATATTAATTTCCCAAGACATTCTTCCAGACACGAGTCTTTTTATGCAAACATTTCTTGTTTGTCAAAAAGAAACAAGTGTTTTACCAGACATATTGCTTGTGGGAGCAGTATCAGTTGAAAAGTGTCTATAATATGCATAGTGGCATGTTAAATACCCCAAGTGCAAAAGAAACCCTAAAAGACTAAATCATCAGGTTAAGAATGAAGGCAGGTGGCACAATTGCTAAAAGGGAGACTGATTGAAAGTGCAGTGACCTGGCCTCCCCCAAACACTGCCCCGGTGTTTTCAGAAACAAGTGAAGATCCACTGGACTATATCGTAACATATCTGATATCATCTAAGTGGTGATATATGTGAAATCAAATTATGCTAATTTATGAGAGTTAGTGGTCCACAGATGGTCAGTATGTGATTTTTTTTATCTCTTGTACATGTCAGATAATGTGTTTATTTCGCTTCAGACAGCGGTCTCTCTCGGAAGCGTCTTAACTTACCTCTGTACCTGATTTAATTAAGATCCATTAAAATTTCTAAAAGACAAACCAATGTGAAAAATAGTGCAAATTATTATTTTGGTTTATGTTGGCCACCAAAACCTGATATGAAATGTGAGATATGTCTTCATATCTTTTGATGGCCAACAAATTTGGTTGAAGCTGTTCTCTATGAAAGTTATCATCATCAAACTTGAAAAAGTGATGCAAAACTTCAGGCAATGCAGTGCCAACTTGTGCTTTACCTCACTAGACTTAATTGTTATCTATATATTTATTCATTCATAACCCATCTTCTTGGAAGCAGGATTTCGGTTGCCTCAGTTTGTTAACTCAAGACATGACAAATGTGGTGGGGGGGATGTGTGTGTTCCAAAATATAGGGGTAGAGGCAAAATTGCTCATCTTTATACACATTCATTCAGGTTTCATTTTATGCCTTTAGTAGAACTGAACATTATGGTCACCACATAGTTTTTCTTTTTTGTAAACTTAATAAAAAATGTTATAATTCATTACTTACATTTTTACATTTTATTACTTAAATCTTTCATGGCTCTTGAAATGTAGACAGCTTCTGAGACTTCTGATACTTCCCCACATGGTCTTGGAATAAGGAAAAGCAGAGGACAAAAAGGGATTGAGTGGGCATCATCCCATCTATGACAGGTGCAAGGGTAACTGACAGTCCGAAGTAACAATAACTTATAATTTTCAGATAAAAAGACACAGAAATAAGATATTTCCATTCTACCTTACGAAGTGAAGTCTCTCTGTCTGAATTATTGCATAAATGATAAGAGAAAATCAATCAGTTTTTAGCACCTCCTGTGTCCCCGGCTCTATTATAAATATCTCACAAAAGTCCTGGGAATTAGGTCTAATCCTCTCCATTTAAAAGGTGAGGAAACCAAGACTCTGAGATGTGTCTGCGCCCAAGGGCACAACACCAGGAGTGGAAGAACCTGGGTTTTCCAATTTTAAAGTGTCTTTTTCTTCATTCCCAACTTCCTGAGATAATAATTTATTTCATAAGAATCTTTTAAAAATTCGAGTAAACTTATTAATGTTTGTTGCTCCAGCCACTCTGTACATCTCCACCATCTCTGCAACAACACATAAGCCTCTTATTAGCTTATGGCAACCAACTATAAAACCATCTGCTTCACACAAATTGCTGTCCCAGGGAGCACCCCTTCCTTTCTGCTCACGCATATATCATCCTAAAGTGCAAATGTGATCATGTCACTTTCTTCTCTAAATTTTTTAGAAAGTCCTCATTGTCTATTCTTCTTTCAAAAACATTTATTTGAAAATACTATAAAATAGAAAATTGTCCACATTCTTACTTCTTAAAAATTAATGTGTTGTTTCTCCTACCCCATTTCCATCCCATACCCCATTACTCAATGGATACAATTACTCTCCTACATGTTCCTTCTGGCCACGTGTAGCTTTGTAATTTTAGTTTTAATATATTTTGACCCTTTGTTATCTGGGATGAGGTACAGTGATATTTTTATTTTCTCAGGTAATTATTTTCCTAATGCCCGTTTCCAAACAACCCAGCCTTTCCTTTCAATTTAAAAATGCTGTAGCTTGTTTTAAATAGGCACACATCTTTGACACATTTTCTGGAGAATTTATTTTATTTATCTATTTCATTATTCTTATATCGTTATCATATTATCTCAGTAGCTTAATGATAAGAATTAAGATCTACAATGCCAAATATCTATTCACTGTACCACTTTTCAGAAAATTATTTTTCAAACATCTCATATTTATTCATTCCTATAGAATTTAAAATCAACTTATCTAGTCCAACATTAAACCTCACACCCTAGAACAACAACAACATGTCGTAGTAATTCTGACTGGAATTGCTGGAAATTTATAGATGAATTTAGGGTGTATTGGCCTCATTATGATAGAAGCTTTTTATTCAACAGTGTATGTTTCTCCATGTATTTAGGTTTTATCTTATGTCCTTAGGGAAATTAAATACTGTGTTCTTCATATCGTTCATGTATTTTTTTGGTAAATTTAATAAAAGATTTTATAATTCATTACTTTTTCACATTTTATTACTTAAATCTTCCATGCCTCTTGAATATTGACAGCTGCTAAGACTCCTGATGCTTCCCCCTCATGGTCCTGGAATAAGGAAGACCAGAGGACCAAAGAGACTGAGTGGCCATCATTCCGTCTATCACAGGTGTAAAGGGTCATTGACAGTGCCACATAATAATTTTGAATTTTCTATTAAAAAGAAACCCTTTCCAAACATAATTTTCACCCAGCCCCATTGTCCTCTCCATTGGCTTGGGGGCTGTGAGCCGCCATGTATGGACAGGTGCCCTCTGTAATCTCATTTATACCTTCCTGAATGAGGACTCAGGGGACTTAGGCTGGAGCAGGGTGGAGCTGGAGTGGACATGGAGGTCGTTAGACCTGTCCTCCTCAGTTCTTGCAACTGAACACCTCTTCTGTATTCAAGAGATCACACAGCAGACTCCAGCTTAAGATGGCAGATTTTTCAACATATCAGATAGCTC
>NW_012115511.1:4495914-4511887 GCF_000951035.1 Colobus angolensis palliatus
TATGAGGAAAAAGTACAAACTATCAGATGTCACAAAACCTATATTCAAGGACTTCCAAAAAAGCCAGAAGATCAAATTACTAGTTCAAAGTTGTTGGATTGCTAGTCATGTCATGAGGATCAGAAGGCTAAGATTTTTGTAGAAGCTTAGACCAGTGTGATAGCACTGGTTGGATCAAGGTATTTGCTGAAGGGACTAAGCTCATAGTAACTTCGCCTGGTAAGTAACTTTTTTTCTGTTGTTATCCCAGTAATGAAAAACGGATAGATACTTTTTAGAAAACAATGATCAACCTTATCTGAATCTGTCACATCCCTGGCCTCAGCATAGGAACAGCAATATTTCAGGTTAGCTGGATATGGAAACAAAATGATTTTGTACATGATATCTTCCCTTCCCTGTCTGTAAGTGGATTAACATTCTACTTTCAGAATACACACACACTAACACACACACACACACCTAACACACACACACACACACACGGTAGACTCTGGAGAGAAATTAAAATGTTTTGAGGACCATGTCTATAAACCATTGCTGCCAGTCCTTGGTCTAAGATAATTTTTTGTAGGTCTTTTAAGCGAGAGACATAAAAATGGAATTTTATTAATTACTTCTTCTCTGTATTTGGAGATACAACATAGTTCTTCCTTCTTCTGCTAGCCTGCCAAATCCATGTTATTGATTTTGATCTCATCCTGAGAAACAGTACAGAAAAAATTGCTTCTTATAGTGAATTACCATAGAACGTCGATACATCCCACTTATTAGTGCTCTAGTTTCTTTGAGGGAGGCTGAAGTCAGTCAAAATTTATGCTACTGGGACTCTTATTATATCACCTGGAAATGGCCCAGTTTAATAGAATTTGTAAGTTCAACCAACCATGACAGCTCCAAGGTCAATGAAAAGAGTCTTCCTGATTTTACATCTTCATTTCTTCATTCATCCTCTCAGCAAATAGTTACTGAAAACAGTTTTTGTTCTGAATGCTGGAGATAAAAGGGCAAAGAAGCACAGTCTCAACACTCAAAAGCTGCCAGTCTGGCAGATAAGTATTCTAGATTCTGGCTTAGTTGGGCCCTGCCCATGTTCTTTGACCTGTGGCTGCCGGAGAAGCAGAAGGTCTTGGGTTCATGAGCTCGTTTTCTTTCTTAATTTATGTAGCAGTTATTGCTTATAAGATCTATGTATTGTGTTTGGTGGGAGGATTTGATAAAATGACCCGAAATTGTCCCTTTAAGGAGAAAATTAACATTAGTAAAGGTTATTGAAAGCCAGACACCATGCTAAATAGTTTCAGTGCTTTATCCCCTTCCTCATCAGACCTATGCAGGAGGTCCTCTTAGTCCCATTTCTCAGATGAGGAAACTGAGGCCCAGAGAAGAGCAGTTACTTTCTTAAAGTCACATGATTAGTCACTGTGGCAACAACTGGGATCTAGCTAAGTCTATCTGTTTCCAAGTGCCTGGTCTGGACCCTTATGTGATATTTAGCATTATTAAGTCATAGTTTTATACTTTGAATATTTCTTCTTCTGTAGCTTGACCCTATGAATGGACTTTTTAGTTGACTATTTTTCTAGTACCAACTTCCAATTTGTATTACTATTTGCGTATTAATATAATTCTTCTACTTCTAATTATGGCACTGAAATGACCTCTCTCTCCTCCAAAAAGTCATATGGAATATGCATGCATTAAACATTCAAAATATAATTTTTAGGGTATTTCTATAGAATGAGTCGTTTTGACATCATTCCACTCAGTTGCCTTTCTGTATTGGCATCAAATTTGCTAGATATGTTGAAACTGATAAAGGAGCTATTGCAGCTATGCTGTATTGCAGTGCTAAGTTGCGTAACTCAGAGCTGCCTCAGATTCTCTGTGGAGTAGTACACGATTTAATTCAATGAAACTGTAAGGGTATTTTCAAGTCAAAAGGAGCAGTCCTTCAGCAATGAATCATCATCAATAATTCATATTTTGTAACAACTTATCTGATATTCTATCAATGAGAACTGGATTCTAAAAAGCAGTTACTCTATTTATTTTTATTTTTATTTTTTTGAGATGGAGTCTCGCTCTGTCACCCAGCTGGAGTGTAGTGGCACCATCTCTGCTCACTGCAGCCTCTGCTTCCCAGGTTCAAGAGATTCTTCTGCTTCCACCTCCTGAGTAGCTAGGATTACAGGCACCTGCCACCAAGCCCAACTAATTTTTTTTTTTTTTTTTGTATTTTTAGTAGAGACGGGGTTTCACCAAGTTAGCCAGGCTGGTTTTGAATCTCTGAGCGCAAGTGATCCACCTGCCTCAGCCTCCCAAAGTGCTAGGATTACAGGCGTGAGCAACCGTGCCCGACCAAAAAGAAGTTACATTAGAATCAATCTAGATACCCATCCCTCCATATATATGAATCACAAAATATCTATAAATCATATTGAATATCTATTTACTGAATGTCAAACATAAGAATCCTATTATTGTCTATCTTTGAAAATTAAGGAAATATTAACTCTAAATTATACTTAAGACAAATTGTATACATGAAAACTCTTTAGGGAATATTTAGAAGATTCAGGTAAAATCATGAGAAAAGTTAAAATCAGACTCTCTAACATATGTGATACAAGGAGAGAATGTACATAACCTAAAGTGCCCAGGGCAGCATGAGGTCAGTTCTTAAATTCCTGACTGCATTCAGAACTATTATGATTTTGTTTGACCTTTGTCTTGACTTAATGTCAGCCAATTTTTATGTCTTTATGTAAATATTGAAAAAAATGCTGGCACAATTTTAAGACAAACACAAAGGGAAATTCTTGTAAAGGCTTCTCAGGTGGTGGGCAACAGTTTGGCAAAAAAAAATCAAGCTATTTGGTCCCGGAACAAAGCTCATCATTACAGGTAAGTTTTCTTTAAATTTTGCAATGTAGAGAAGGGATGGGAGGCAGGCAGGAGCTGGCTCAGAATTCTAGGATTCCCTCCTGCTTTGGTCACTAATCATGGTGAAATCTCCAGAGAGGTCAGGTGACTTGGTTCATGCCATGAGAGTCAGAACTTTTCCTGCCCTAGCATGGGAGACATTATTAAGGAGCTTAGACCAACTGCAAATCTCTAAAGGGTGGAGGCCTTATGTTCCACTGGTATCTCTCTGTTGAAAGTTTCCTGAACAAGTTTAGTTTAGAGATTTTATTTCTTCAATTCTAAAAATAACCAATGGAAAAAAGTAAACAAAGTAAAAAAAAAAAAAAATTCAGCTACCCTCCTCATTTGGTCACTGAAAGATGAAATATTTGATAATTTGACCAAAGAATGATTACTGTCAAATGTCAAAATATTTCATGGTGTGACCATATTTAAAAGTGACATAAACTGCGTTTGTCATTTAAATTGGTCCAATGAGTTTGTTTATTATTTGTTAGCTTAAGCTTAAAGATGTAATTTTGCCTGCATGAGAGAAAACATCTCATAAAGATACTCTTGGTCTGTTAGATCCACTGAAATGAAAGTTTTCAGAGAATTTTCACAAAGTTGAGAAAGCATTGAAAAAAATGAAAGCAGTTTTATATTTTTATTTCTTTAGTGGTTGAGATCGTATGATAAAATTAACTTTTAAGTTAAAAAGTGACCTTCCGATTCTCTTTCATCCAGTTGACTTAATGTGAATGGTAGCAATCAAAGTCATAATTTGTAATTTTCTGAGAAGTGATCTTTCAGGAAAGTGTGCTGCAGGAAAGTGTATGGACTTTGTTTCTCGATGACTCCTGGGGCTGCCACTTTCTATGTAACTGCCCTTTAGGAAGTGTATTTTGATTCACCAAGTATTCAAATTATAAAAATGCTGATTCATTAGAGAAAAATTGGAAAACACAAAAATAAACAAAAAATTCTAATTTGATATTGACCCTCATCACATTATCTGTTAACTTTTATTTAAACATTTTTTCTATGCTTTTTGTTTGTTTGCTTTACAAAATTGGAATCATACTAGACACGCAATAATAGATCTGGCTTTTTCACTTCACACTACTTCATAAACATTCTTTTCAAATTTCCTTAATATTTTGCAAAACAGAGCAAAGTTGAAAGTTTGATTTCAAGTTGATCTGTACAATGAAAGTAATGGAGATTATTTATCTTGAGGGAATGTTTTATATATTAAATGAAATTAAATATGGAAATTACCCACCAGAATGTGTGGCACTTGGTAGGTGACAGAAATATTAATTCCTCTTCCAGAATTCAAGTTACTACCCATGAGAGATCTTTATACACTCAAGAGTATAGATAAATGTATCAACCCCCATCTATTCAACAGCTCATATCACTATTTGTAAAATGCTTTCTATGTCTAAAAAACTAATTGTACCTGCTTCTAAAAGTAACTAGAATGTTTTATGTATTATCTCTGTATGATCTGCCTGAATACAAGGTGATTTTTCATTTTCCAGAGAAAATTTATACAAGTTTAAGAAAATACGTATTTTCCCCTCCCCCAACTTGAATATGTAAATTTATAGGGATACAGATAAAATAGTCAAATGTCTACTTATAACGTTAATTTCTTAACTGAATCATACCTACAAAGTTAAAGATTATGTCAATACCAATATCAGTTGAGAAATATTGGCTTTGTTGCCCTTATATTTCATTAAATATTTTGTTTTGATGCTTCACATGCATCTAAAGCAATTACCTTAGAGCAACTTTCTAAGGCATCTCAGTTCTCAGTGTCCATTTTGGATTCCTCATATGATGGTGTCCCTGAATATTTTATTCTGAGAAACAATTATCCACTCATGAAATAAAAGGAAATTATTTTTTTCCGATTTTTTTTGTTATTCTACATTTGTATGAAGTAAGTAAAAACTACTGGGACCTTAGCCCCAAGTAATAATGACCAAATTCATGATACATTTCTTTGCTTTTTCTTTCCTTTTACCAGTGCTATCGCCCCAAACTAGCATTTACTGAGTTCATTTCATGTTGCTATCTCGTCCAGTTAGTCCTTCTGGATCAAAGCAGAGTATTTGAAGAAGATTTTTTAATATGAGAGGTTACACAAAGACTGTACCACCCATAAGGCACACCCTCCCCACCATGTTGTGAGAGAAAATTTTGGGAAAGAAAGCCTCATTTTATGTTCTGGCACTTTCTTTCTATCTATATAAATTTAGTATGTAGGTGTCCCTATCACAGAGCTAGGATTTGCAAACGTGTTCTCCATTCCTAGTGTCTTATTTGAACTTGACCATTAAATAAATACAGATGATCAAAGCTCCAAGGAAAGGAGAAGGAAAAAGGCCTGTAATTACCTGGAAAGGAGCACAGGTTAAAATTTTGTCCCCAAATGTAGGAGAAAAAGGTAGGGGAATACATACAATTCTGATAAGTGTATTACTGGGTAAGATTAACACAAGAGTATTTTTGAAAATAATCAATACAAATGTTTAATAAGAGTTTTGGAAATGTTGCCATTTTGTTTCTAAATTCAAGAGATGGTGAATAATCTGGAAGTACAGCTGTAAATACTGCTCCACCCCAAAACTTGGAGGGTGCAGATGTGAAATTGAGATGTTATATAAAGATAGATATTAACTAAGAGGACTGCTCATGGTATACACATTGAAGCTACATGGTCAACTTGATAGACAGTACATACACGTGGAAGTAGATTCTCATTAAAACAAGTGACCGTGTATTGTTAAAAAGTGAACAAAATGTGAACAAAATGGCTAGGCATGGTGGCTCATACCTATAATCCCCGCACTTTGGGAGGCTGAGGCAGGCAGATGACTTGAGTGTAGGAGTTTGACACCAGCCTGTTCAACATGGTGAAATTTGTCTTTACAAAATACAAGTATTAGCCAGACATAGTGGTGCATGCCTGTAGTCCCAGCTACTTCGGAGGCTGAGGTAGGAGGAACACTTGAGCCTGGGAAGTTGAGGCTGCAGTGAGACGTGATTGTGCTGCTGCATTCCAGCGTGGGTGACAGAAAAAGCCCAGTCTCAAAACAAAACAAAACAAAACAAAAAACCAAAAAAAAAAAACCAACAAAAAACGGACATTTCTTCATATAGGAAATAAGATAAATAGTAAGATTTTTAAAATGTGACATTTATTCATATGGGAAATAAGATAAATAATCAGATAAATATGGTGCATCGCAGAATCAGTGAAATGAAGAATGGGAGGACACAAAATTGTGGAACATGAGAATGTGTGTTATTTGGCCAAAGAACATAAGTTACAAAGGATGGGAAACGGAAGTGGGAAAAGAACCAAAGAGTGTCATCTGTAGAGAGATCATTGAAGTTATCTGATCTTTTTCCCCTTTCCCCTGCCATCCAGCTTGAAAACATGCTTCACTATGATGAAACAAAAGAGATAAAAAATAAAATAAATACGTTCATGAACACTGGAAGCCTTGGTAGGAGGCAGTTAAAAATCACACTCCCTCACAGCACATGCAGAATAAACAAAGGCCAGGTTTTCATCCAGCATCTCACACTTGAGAGCTGTGACTTTTGGCAAGTTATTTAACTTTTTGATCCTCTTTTCAACATCTGTAAAATAAGCACAGTAATAAGTACTGTGCAGCCTATCCTGAATGAAAGGCCCTGGTGGAAACTAGCTCAGTGGCAATGTCTCTTTTTATTGTTATGTACTAGGCCATTCCAAACCGTGCAATGTGTGTGTTTCTCTCATGATTCTTTTAAATTCATATTCCATTTCTCCCCATAGATAAACACCTTGATGCAGATGTTTCCCCCAAGCCCACTATTTTTCTTCCTTCCATTGCTGAAACAAACCTCCACAAGGCTGGAACATACCTTTGTCTTCTTGAGAAATTTTTCCCGGATGTTATTAAGATACATTGGCAAGAAAAGAAGAGCAACACGATTCTGGGATCCCAGGAGGGGAGCACCGTGAAGACTAACGACACATACATGAAATTTAGCTGGTTAACGGTGCCAGAAAAGTCACTGGATAAAGAGCACAGATGTATCGTCAGACATGAGAATAATAAAAATGGAGTTGATCAAGAAATTATCTTTCCTCCAATAAAGACAGGTATGTGTTTACACATATCTTCTCTCAGAACACGTCTTTGAAAGGGAATCCTGCATTTTTTCCTTTCAGTATTAATGAAAAACAAGCATAAATCTTTCTTAATTGGTGTTACATTTAATGGTAGCATAAATGCCCTGCTACTTTTCTATAGAATTAAAATGGTGTGGGTTTTGGAGAAAACAAAATTGAAAAGGTTACTAAAAGTTTCTCAGCCTCAGTTCCATTATCCAAAATAAGAAATTCACATGCTGGTTTTTAGGGTTGTTAGATGGATTAAAGGAAACAATATACATGGAAGCATCTAGCAACGAAGCAAGTGGTAAATTCTCAAAAAGAGTTCTCCCCTCTCTTGATGACTTTACTTAATCTGGAAATAAGAACAAATATACGCCTTTCAGGAATGTTCTATTGAAGCAGGCAGAGTCACTCACCTCAATCTTGCTACCCACAAAGTTTAACCTAAAAACGATGGGTTCATTGTTGACAAAATGATGTTTATCTAAAAACGGTTCCAATTTTCTATTTCCTTTGCCGAGACACAAAGGGGAGGCAAGTGTGCAAAGCCTGAGGGTAGTCTTACCACTGTGCTTACATGATCTGATTTTTCCAGTGATTAGGGCAAAATAAAATGTATAGTAAGTTCCAGGATAGTGAATATTATACAGGCAACAAGTTACAGTTTTATAATGTGTTTTCCTTTACACTAAATTCTAAAAGTAAAATGTCTTTTTTTTTTTTTTTTGAGACAGAGTTTCACTCCTGTTGCCCAGGCAGGAGTGCTGTGGCACCTTCTCGGCTCACCGCAACTTCCACCTCCCAGATTCAAGCGATTCTCTTACCTCAGCCTCCTGACTGGCTGGGATTACAGACGTCTGCCACCATACCTGGTTAATTTTCGTAGTTTTAGTAGAGATGGTGTTTCACCATGTTGGCCAGGCTGGTCTCGAACTCCTGACCTCAAGTGATCCATCTGCCTTGGCCTGCCACGTGCTGGGATTATAGGCGTCAGTCACTGTGCCCAGCCTAAAAGTAAAATGTCTTTCATGCACTTCTCAAGGCAACTACGTTAAGGAGGACACGTCTCTTAATGTCATTCTACAGTAGATTTCTAATGCTCTTTCTTGGAAGTTTGTTTTTCTGAGGAAAGCTAAAAATATAACATGGAAGTGATTATATTATATAATCAATGAAGTGCTTTTAAAGGAGATAAAACTAATTTGGTCCACATTTCCAACCAACCTTGATTGAGAGAGAGAGAGAGAGAACTCAGGATACTCTTACAGATTTTATTACTGGGAATAGTTACTTTATTCTTTTTATCTCAATCAATGCATGGAAATAAGTGATAGTCACTTTCATTTATCTTTTAATAAATAAAATTAACCTAAGGAAAAGAAAAAAAACATTGAAAACCCATTAAAGTCAGCCCTTAAAGATATTTGGGCATGCAGACATGATAACTAACATTTGCATTCATGAGATTTACCCAAAACCTATGCCTCAAGTCCATTTTTGAGAATACATGAAATAAAGATCTCAGTGAGTGCATAAAACTGCACACCAGAATCATATCTGTATAGATAAGAACACATCTACTAGAAAAATAATAAACCCAAACACCTATGCGACTCTGTTTTCTTCTGCTTTAAAATATGTTGTCTTTGTTTGCATGTTTGTGTCTTCCTTTTTTTTTAAACATCACAGATAAATTCAACTCTCACCTCAGGTTTTATTCAGAGAACTATCAATGTGACTTGGCCCGTCTCTTTCTCGTCCCAGAAAGAATTGCACTGAAATGCTGAGCTCCTGTAATAAAAACGAGCATTTGCTGAGAATAATTAACATACTCAAAGAGATTTTCTTAGAGTACACAGTGGTGACATTATATTGTCTCTATAAATTACTTTCTATCTATTTATGTGGATTATTTCTATAAGAACTTTTCACATGTCCAATTTCTTTTCTTCCCCTATGACTACTGTCTGAATACCGGCTCTGCTGTTCACTGATATGACTCTCGGCAAGTTGCCTGCACTTTTTAAACTTTATTTCCTCATTCAGAACATGGGACCATACGTAATAAAACTCACTTCAGTGTTATTGGGGAATTAAAAAAAAAAATGCATGGGAAGCATTTAACATAGTGCCTGAGACAATAATGAGCACCCGGTAGATATTAGCTTTTTTAACATTGTTGTTATTATGTCCAGAAACACTACACCTCCAGAAAATCATGGGTACTTGCTAGGGACATTGGAGACATGCATGGTTTGGAAAGGAATGACTGCTTTTTTCTGCTTAGGTGAGAAATTTTTCTAAGTCAGACTCCTTCAACATGTAAGATTCTGTTGTGGATTCTAGGACTGAAAGAATTCTTGGCCGGGTGTGGTGTCTTATCCCTGTAATCCCAGCACTTTGTGAGGACAAGGCAGGAAGATTGCTTGATCCCAGGAGTTCAGAACCAGCCTGGGCAACATGGCAAAACCCTGTCTCTACAAAACATTACAAACATTAGCTGGGCGTGCTGACATGTGCCTGTACTCCCAGCTACTCAAGAGGCTGAGATGGGAGGATCACCTGACCCTGGGCAGTTTGAGGCTTCAGTGAGCCATGATGACACCACACTATACTCCACTCCAGTCTGGGCAACAGTGAGACACTGCCTCAAAAAAAAAAAAAAAAAACCCAGATTAATCTTTTTGCTGATCTCATGTCAGCAGTGTGTGTTAAAGTCTGTAAAGTAGCCACTTGTTCTGTTCATTTTTCCACTGAACAAGTATTTATCAAAAACATACTTTGTGGCAGACACTGTGCTAGGAGCTATGAATACAGAAGGGAAACCAAATGATCTTGGATACTACACTCTAGTTGGGGTAAAAAAGAAAAAAATGTATTCTTCATGAACTTCAACATATTGATGTGCAAAAACATAATATATGAATTAGATCTACCTAATCACATAGAATTAGACCAATTATTTCTGGGATTGTGGGCTCATATTTTTAATAACTGTCCTCCTGCCTCTCTGTTGACAGGTTTTATCAATATTCATGTAATTACACACACACACACACACACAAACATACACACATACCTTGACAAATAATGGGCATGAATAATTGACTAGTACTTACTCTCATTCTTCTAGATGTCATCACAATGGATCCCAAAGACAATTGTTCAAAAGATGCAAATGGTAAGTTTCTGTGTTTTTTACTTCCTCTTGATCATTTTAACTTTTGAACTTCTCTGGCTTGAAAAATCAGGGAAAGGATTTTGTTAGGTTGGATGCTGCAGAAGGGACCTTGTGATATTTTAAATGAGTCCCTCATTTTCTAGGAGTTGTATTAACAAAGCAAACCACCGCTTTGGGCTATGAGATGACTGTAAATTAGAGGGTAAAGTGATATGCTTTTGGCTATTTCAAAAATCATTTTATTCATCCATGTGTGTTTTTTTCTTTTCTTTTCTTTTTTTTTTTTTTGAGACAGAGTCTTGCTCTGTCACCCAGGCTGTTGTACAGTCACGATCTCAGCTCACCACAATCACTGCCTCCCAGCTTCAAGTGATTCTCCTGCCTCAGCTTCTCAAGTTCCTGGGACTATAGGCGCATGCCACCATGCCCGGCTAATTTTTGTATTTTTAGTAGAGTCAGGGTTTCACCATGTTGGCCAGGCTGGCCTCAAATTCCTGACCTCATGATCTGCCCCCTCGCCCTCCCAAAGTGTTGGGATTACAGGTGTGGGTCACTGTGCCCGGCCTCATGTCTTTTGTTTTAATGACTGGGGAAATCATGATACCCTGTTGCTTCTTGAGTTGTTTTGCTTTAGTCTTTGGTCTTTGCTAGTAGCTAATAACACAAACTAGTGTTTATCAAGTGCTTTTTACATAGAAGGGCTTGGGCTGTGTTCTGCATTTTCTTGTTATCTCTTAATACCCCTATAAAATGGCACATTATTTTTTTCTCCCAATTTATAGTCCCTTTAAAGCAAATAGTTATAAAAATCCCTATACATGTCACACAGCTAGGTCTGGGATTTCAAATCAGGCCATCAAACAAAGAGTTTATGTACTTAGTAAGTTTTCTATTATTTTTCTGCAATAGAGTCAGATAGCAAGAAATTACAAAGCTGGGAACCCGAAACAAAAAGGACATAATGTGGGGATGGGTGAGTGCATGGGCTTTGCAGAGTGGACTTTCACTCCAGCTCTTTTAATGAATAGGTGTAAGTGACCTACATTTTCTGAGTAACATTTTTTTTAATTACCCAACCACGAATAATTATACCAGATTCACAGTTATTGAAGAGATAAGAGCATGAATGTGAGATGTCTAGCATAGGGTATCTCATTTAGCAGACGCAGAATGAGTACTTGTTTCTGGCCTTTTCTCTCTACATATGCACAAAGAATGTGACTAGAAGCATTGGCTCTAGCCCTGCTCAACTTTCTTCTATTTCCAGTACCAAGGGGCTCTGACTTAAGCTGCCACACCAGTCAAGGAGGGGCAGTAACACCTCACTTGACAAAGGGCGGGAGTTATGAACACATCACTTTTCCACACCGAGTACTGATATTTCTGGAGTTCTGACATCATGAAGACAAAACATGTAAAATGGAAATTTCTGCAGGCAGAAACTCAGCCTTGTAGCTTATTGAGTAGCCACTGGTGGTCCACCTCCACTGTCTTTACTTACTCCTTGACAGCATATATATCTTGCAAAACCTCAAATAATATGAAATACAATCACCCAATAATAGCATAGCCATAATCAGAGACATTTAGGAAAGACAGCTGAGTGTGCCGCAACCACCTAACACATCAGTGAATCTGGATTAACCACTTTCTTTGCTTTCCTACAATGCAACCTTACTTTTTAATAGCTTAGAATGTTCTATGTGAATTTAGCAGAGGTTGTTAATCAACTTGAAAGCTGAACTCTGACTTATCTCACTCTTGGTGGTGGTGGTGGCAGTAGATGTTTACTTTTAGGTTTTGGTGGTGGTAGAATATGACTTCAACGTAAATCCTCAGAAATAAGTATTTGTGAACCCCTTTCCCATTAATATGTCTTATTCTGTAAAAAGAACATGTGAAATTTCTCTTAGATGTACTACTGCTGCAGCTCACAAACACCTCTGCATATTACATGTACTTCCTCCTGCTCGTCAAGAGTGAGGTCTATTTTGCTATCATCGCCGTCTGTCTGCTTAGAAGAACGGCTGTCTGCTGCAATGGAGAGAGACCGTAACAGACGGTGGCACAAGGACGCCATCTTTTCCTCATCAGTTATTGTCCCTAGAAGCGTCTTCTGAGGATCTAGTTGGGCTTTCTTTCTGGGTTTGGGCTATTTCAGTTCTCATGTGTGTACTATTCTATCATTGTTGTAGAATGGTTTTCAAACCAGTGGGCACACGGAAAACCTCAGTCTCTGATGACAATGATGAATAGCCTTGCCAGTCTCCAGCACCACTCTCTCCATGTTCTCCACAGCTCCTCCAGCCAACCCAAATAGCCACTGCCATGTGTAGACAGTCCGCGGCTTCTAGCCTTGTCCCTCCCTTAGTGTTCTTTAATCAGATAACTGCCTGGAAGCCTTTCATTTGACACGCCCTGAAGCAGCCTTCTTTGCTAGTTGAATTATGTGGTGTGTTTTTCGTAATAGGCAAAATAAATTTAAAACAATGAAAAGTTGACTTTTGTGCATGTGTATTTTAATTGGATGATATCGAATTGAAAATCCAAGGTAAGAAACCTCATGGCAATTGGGCTATAGAATTCTGTATTGGTTGTAAGAATGGTCCAACATCCCATTTCTATTTCTTTCCCTGAGATAGTGTCTGTGACATCTTCTAAGAGGAATCATAACCAAATGCAGGAGCCCATGTGGCTTCTGTTTTAAATGTCACCAGAGTCACCAGATTAAGTGGGTTTAGAACATTCCAGTGGCAACAGGACACCATCTCCTGTGAAGCGTACCGTGCGAGCTCAGCTCTAGAGTGTTCCTCAGACACCGTGTTTCCTGATCCTCACAATACCCCCAGGAGAGCTGCCCTAACACCAGAGAGGCAGCGTGATGGAGAGGCTCAGCACATGGTCTCTGGTCCCAGGAATCCTGGGTATGGTGTTTAGTATCTGTGTGACCTCAGATGAGTTCCAAGAGCTCTATGTGCCACAATCTCCTCATGTAAAATGAAGTTATAATGCCCCATTTCCTGCAGTTATGTGGATTAGGTGAGTTAATAGCACCTGGCACACGCAAGCCCTCCACAGTATCGGCGTGCACTGTTGGTAGCTCTATTCTAGAGACAGTAATAAGCCAAAAAGTATCTGACACAGGCCTCAATCAACTTAGAAGTTTATTTTGCCTAGATGAAGGGCATGCCCAGAAGAAAATAACACAGAATCCCAGAAACAGTCTATGGTCTGTGCCTTTCTCCAAAGATGAATTTGAGGGCCTCAATATTTAAAAAAGGAAAGTTGGCTGGAGGGGAAAGAAGAAGTGTATAACAATTCACACATTGCAAGAGCAAGGGAGCAGGCAGGGGAACTGCCAAATTATGTATTCATGTTGCACTCATTAAATCAGCACTTTACATAAGATACAGTGGACATAGAGTAGCTACTTCTGGAGCTATTTGACCTTTCATCTGTAGCTCTCTGTTTAGGCACAAAAGGAAAGGCAGCTTCTCCCATGAGCCAGCTTTTGGCTTATTTTTTTTCTAAAACATAGCATAGTGAATTGGGGTCCTGAGTTTTCCTTTTCCTTTCACACAGCAGATTCCACTGAAAAATAAATAGGTGTGGTGTTGAAAAATAATATTCATAGAATAACCCTATTAATCCTATTGTGAGATAAATACATTTGAACATTTACATGGTTCTAAAACACTCAAATTTTTATTTAGATAAATATGGATGTACATATATAAGTATCCATGTACATATATATATATATATATATTCTGATTTACCCTTCTTGCACAGGGAGTGTACAACATATATTATTCTCTGCACATCTCTTTTCATTTATAAATCCTTAAGCTCTTTTTATATCTGTATACAGGGACACTTCACTACAGGTATTTTCTCTTTTTATTTTTTTCTGGATGCAGTCTCACTCAGTCTCCCAAACTGCAGTGCAGTGGTGCGATCTCGGCTCACTGCAACATCTGCCTCCCGGGTTCAAGAGATTCTCCTGAATCAGCCTCCCCATTAGCTGGGATTACAAGCTCCCATCAACATGCCCAACTAATATTTGTGTTTTTAGTAGAGACAGGGTTTCACCAGATTGGCCAGGCTGGTCTTGAACTTCTAACCTTAAGCGATCTGCCCACCTCAGCTTCCCAAAGGCCTGGATTTACAAGCGTGAGTCACCGTACCCAGCTAAATACAGGTATTTTTCACTGGTGAACATACTTTTAATCAATGTCTTGGTTTAGTTCCAATCTTTTGCTATTATAAAGAATGCTGAAATGAATAATAGTGTTTTATGTCATTTGAACATGTACACTGGTAATTCTGATAGGTACTGCCAACTTGCCCTCCATAGAAATAGCCCTAACCCCTTCTCCCACAATGTGTGTGGAAGCTGAGAGCGTACTGCTTAATGTTGGGGCTTTGCTAATTTGACAGGTGAAAATAGTATCACATTGTGTTTTTAATTTGCTTTTTTCTTCCTGTGAGTGAAGATAAATATCTTTTTATGTTTAAGGTCTATTTTATATTATTATGTGCCATATTTGTTCATGTCCTTTGACCATTTTTTCTACTGAGTAATAATACAAATAGGCATGACACTCATTTATATGTGTCTGTGTATTTCTGCAGACAAAGATAAAATGTTCCATGTATGGTAGGTGGGTGAAAAAATGACAAGTGATTGTGTGTTTTCTGTTTTCTCCAGTGACTCCTTTTAAAGTAAACATTTTTATACATTAGATTTAAAACGAATGTGTTACTGTCCTCTCACCCTTCTACATCCTTTCCACATTTAGAGTAAATACGATACTCCCTAGCCCTTCATTTTCCCCACCAAAGTGGCACACTGTCTCCAACCTTCTCTGCATGCTGTATTCACTCCTGATCTTGTACACTCGTGTGCTGAGTCAATGAACAAGAGGCTGATTGAAAAATTAGTTCATGGAAGTCCAGAAACCCTAACCTCGGGATCAGCATGGAATAAAATTTGAAACTGACTATGAGAAGAAAATGAAAACTACTTCCGTGATATTGGAGAGGGGAAAGTCTTCTTAAACAGCACTCCAAAACACCCAAAGTGTATGGCAAAAAAAAGAGTTTGACTCCGAAATTAAGAATTTACATTAAGATACTTGAGATAGTTAGTTGGCAGACAGATTTGCCTAAAATGTTTGTTCCACCCCAAATTCACAAAGGATAAATGTCTAAAAACCATAATGAACTTATTCAAGACAAGAAATGAATAATAATTACTATTATTATTATTTGTTTATATCATTTATATTTATTTATAATATGGCAATATATTATAATATAATAGTAACATTCATTGACTGTCACTTGCCACACATTGTGTGTATTATTTTATTTAATCTTTACAAATCTATGAGGTAGTTGATCTTTTTACTTATTAAGGTGGGGAAGCTAAGATAGAGTTACATGAGGAAGCTTGTTCATGGTCACACAGTCAATAAATGGCAGGGCCAGGCTGTGCCCCAGGCAGACGGGCTCTAACATAAGTTCTAACTCCAGCCTCCTTGTTGGTATGCTTAGAGGACGTGAAAGGTAATTCACACTTCAGTGAATACTAAGTATAAAAAAGGACCTCAGCTTCCTAATAATCAGATCTGTGCCTTCTTTTTTTTTTTTTTCTGAGACAGGTTCTCACTCTGTTGGCCAGGCTGCCTGAATTC
>NW_012115511.1:4512273-4513182 GCF_000951035.1 Colobus angolensis palliatus
CTCAGGGGGCTGAGGCGGAAGAATCACTTGAACCCAGGAGGCAGAGGTTTTAGTGAGCTGAGATCACTCCACTGCAGTCCAGTCTGGGTGACAGAGTGAGACTCTGCCTTAAAAAAAAAAAAAAATACCGTTTCTGATAACACCATGGCCCTGGTAGCATTTAGTGAAGACGTGAGTGTGTGTTCCCCCTGACCAGCAATGCTGGGAGGACATTCCCAGGGAAAGGCTTACCGGGGAAAAAGAGGACCCTGTGAGGGAACCGTCAGAGCTCCCTGCTGATAGCAACATGCCTGTATTTGGGGGAATGGATGGATGCAATGCAGGGCTGCCAGCTGTGGAGCGATGAGCAGCAGAGAGGAGCATGAACGAGGGGCATGAGCTGGTGTGCAGACGTGGACAGGTAGAAATGGCATGCCAGTACACAGACAAAAAACACAGTATTCATGAACAATTCTATATACAGTCATGCATTGCTTGACAACGAGGAAGCATTCTGAGAAATGCGTCCTTAGGCGATTTCATCCTTGTGTGAACATTGTAGAATGCACTTCCATAAACCCAGATGGCACAGCCTGCTACACACAGAGGCTATATGGTGTAGCCTGTTGCTTCTAGGCTACCAAGATGTGTAGCATGTTACTGTACTGAGTGCTGTAGGCAACTGTAACACATTGGTATTTGTGTATCTAAAGGTATCTAGACATAGACAACCCACAGTAAAAAAATAGGATATACAAGTGTAAGTACGAAAACACTGTAAGTAGGGAACTTACCGTGGATAGAGCTTGCAGGTGAGCGAGTGAATGAGTGAGTGCACAGAGGCTATATGGTGTAGCCTGTTGCTTCTAGGCTACAAAGATGTGTAGCATGTTACTGTACTGAGTGCTGTAGGCAACTGTAACACATTGG
>NW_012115511.1:4513627-4517040 GCF_000951035.1 Colobus angolensis palliatus
TGTGTGAACATTGTAGAATGCACTTCCATAAACCCAGATGGCACAGCCTGCTACACACAGAGGCTATATGGTGTAGCCTGTTGCTTCTAGGCTACAAAGATGTGTAGCATGTTACTGTACTGAGTGCTGTAGGCAACTGTAACACATTGGTAAGTATTTGTGTATCTAAAGGTATCTAGACATAGACAACCCACAGTAAAAAAATAGGATATACAAGTGTAAGTATGAAAACACTGTAAGTAGGGAACTTACCGTGGATAGAGCTTGCAGGTGAGCGAGTGAATGAGTGAGTGGTGAGAGGATGTGAAGACCTAGGATGTTGCTGTCCACTCCTGTAGACTATAAACACTGCACACTTAGGCTACACTAAATTCATCAAAACATGCATTTCTTTCTTCACTAATAAATTAACTTTGCCTTACTATAACTTTTTTACCTTTGTGACTTTTATTTTTTAACTTTTTGACTTGTAATAACACTTAGGTTAAAACACAAACACACTGTACAGTTGCACAAAATATTATCTTTATATCCTTATTCTATAAACTGTTTTCTACTTTTAACACTTTTACTTTTAAAACACTTTTGATAAAAACTAAGACACAGCCACACATTAGTCTAGGCCTACAGGGTCCAGATCTTCAATATCACTGTAGTCCAGCTCCACATCTTGTCCCCATGGACGGTCATCAGGGACATAACACACATGGGGCTGTCATCTCCTAGGACAACAATGCCTTCTCCTGGAATTCCTCTTGAAGCGCCTGCCTGAGGCTGTTTCACAGTTAACTTTTTTTTTTTTACAAGTAGACATTGTACACTCTAAAATAATGATAAAAAGTATAATGTAGTAATTACATAAACCAGTAACATGGTCATTTATTATCAAGTATTATATACTGTGCATAACTGGATGCACTAGACTTTTATGCAACTGGCAGTACAGTAGATTTATTTACACCAGCATCACCACAAATGAGAGTCATGTGTTGTGACATTATGATGGCTATGATGTCACTAGGTGACAGGAATGTTTCTGCACCACTATCATCTCATGGGACTGTGGTACATGTTGTTCATCGTTACTGAAATGTGAGGACGTGCATGACTCTAGTCTTCACAGATATGGAGGCTCTAAGGATAGATATCAAATACATTTAGATTGGGCACCTATGGGGGAACAGGCGTAGGGAATGAAGGAGAGAAAAGAGTAAAATAAAAAAAACAAACGTGTAAAACTATACATAACTGGCAAGGATTGATGGTGATAATGTACGAGGCACTGAGAAATATGACAGAATATCAAGCACCGATTTCACGATAACTCATTGAAGCCTCATGTTTATGCTTTGAGACTTAATTCTGGACAATGAATAACCCGTCCATCACAAACAGTGGTTCCAACGAGTAAATCACGATTAGGGTAATCCAAAGAGCTCTTTTCCTTCAGTTGTCTGTGGAAAATGTGACATTTTCCTTCAGGTAAAATCCATGTACGCCGGCTGCCAGCACAGAACCATCTGGCTGACCTTGGCTGCTGGCCATTGGTCTTGGCTTTGTCCCACCCCTGCAGCAGCCTTCTTCTCCAGGGTGGTCAAAGCTCACCCAGAGCAAAGATACTCTACACTCAGAAACACTGGATTTAGACATTGATCCAAGCCCCTGCACAGCTCTGTGATATAAAAATGAGAAGTGGAGAACTTGTCTTTTAGCCCAAACATTTTCCAAACCACAGGCAATTACCATGTCCTTCAGAGTCAAGGCACATTAGGTACATTGATAATAATTCCTGTATTTTTTAAGACCACAAAACATTAAAACATTGAAAATATAAATAGATAACATCGAAGCATGGTGGGAATTCTATTTTATATGCATGTGTAGATTGATTTAGGGTCTTTTTATTTTCCAGACTGGGCCAGAGTCAAGTACCTGTGAGAATCAGCACAGTTCAGTGTTTTGTATCGATTGCAGTTGTGTCCATGTATGTGTGTGTGCATTCTTGGGGACGTGTGCACACACCTGCATGTTACCTACTCAAATCTCAGTATTCCCATCCTTCTTAGGTGGGATTTTTGAACACTGCATTTACACTGGCCTGAAATAAGTTTATTGGAGTCATGGGCCTCATGTAGTGGCTGGGCTGTGTTGCAAAACCATTGGCTATCCAAACATTCAGAAGACCTTTAGGAATCAATGTGTTTTTGTTAAGGAATCTATGTAGAATAGAATTTTCCTAGAGCAGTGTTGAGTCAAGAGGAAGCAAAAAACATGCCTTATTATTGGATCAAAATAAAAACAGGAAGCTTCCATTTTTCATTTCACCACACCTATTGTTTCAATAACCAGTTCATCAATTCAATTGAGAATCACAATTAGAACTGGAAGAGACCAAAACCATCACCCACTCCTCTGATTTTGAGGCAGGGGATATGACAACCCTGCAAGTTGGAGTCTCTTGCCTAAAAGTATCAAGCACATAAGGCATGCAATTGGAACCTGCCTTGCGTTTGGGGCCCTTTCCATTCGTTATACTGAGACTTTACTGTTAATAGACGCCAGTTTTTGGGGTCTAATATTGGGGAATATAACACGTATGATATACCTCAAATGGCGAGGAAGAGGTGCTGGATGTTAGTACAAATAACTAAATGCATTCAAAACACTACTTTTAAAGCATGAAGCTGAGAGTTGAAAACCGTTAGGAAATAGAACATCGTATTTTGTATTAAAATGCAGCTGCTTCATGAAGACATAAATTAATCCCTGAATTATAAATAGCCAAGCAGTTCCCTTATGGTACAGGCTCTGGGGACTGGCCTGTTTGATTCAAATTCTTGGAGTGGTCTTTATTAGCTAGGTGATCTTGAGGAGTTATTTAACCTCTGTAAGCTTCAATTTCATCTGAAAAATGGGGACAAGTAACACCTACTTCCTGCTAGCAAGAAAAGAATAAATACGTACAATGTTTGACACTCAAAGGGTATTTGCTATCATTTAATAGATCAATAATATCTATTATGATCTTACAATTTTGTCTTTTAATAAAAGGCCATCAACTATTAAGAGTGATAGAGGAAATTTCTACTACTTTTTGAGGTCCAGTATAATTAACTGAAATGATACAATTCAACAGGCTGTTTGCTTTCTGGTATCTGAGAGTGACCCTTGAGTTTCTGAAATCTTTCTGAAATTATCTTCATGGTATCTTATACTTAATAGCTTATACTTTAAGCAACTTCAGCAAAGTCTCAGGATACAAAATCAATGTGCAAAAATTACAAGCATCCCTATACATCAATAACAGACAAACAGACAGCCAAATCATGAATGAACTCCCATTCACAATTGCTTCAAAGGGAATAAAATACCTAGGAATCCAACTTACAAGGGATGTGAAGGACCTCTTCGAG
>NW_012115511.1:4518835-4541111 GCF_000951035.1 Colobus angolensis palliatus
TATAATATACATTATATTATATATGATATATGTACATATGATATGTGATATGCATATTATATGTATATGTATGATATATAATATATCATCTATATGGTATATGTATATATTATATATTATATGTGCATATGATATAAGTATAATATTATATACATCACATATATATAAAATGGGTGGTAGCCAGGATTTTGGAATTTGTTAGACTTCAGTTGAAATCCAGGCTCCATTATTTACTTATCAAATGACCTTGAAAAGTTTAACCTTTTTGAAGTTCCAATTCTCTCATCTGTGAAATGTGGTTGATTATATCTCCTTTGGAGTATTACTATAAGAATTAAATTGTGGGAAAGACTAGCTTAGATAATCTAATGAAATGTGAGATATATCTTCATATCTTTTGATGGTCTAACAAATTTGGTTGAAGCTGTTCTCTATGAAAGTTATTATCATCAAACTTGAAAAAGTGATGCAAAACTTCAAGCAACGCAGTGCCAACTGTACTTTACCTCACTTGACTTACCTGTTATTTATATATTTATTCATTCATAACCCATCTTCTTGGAAGCAGGATTTAAGTTGCCTGAGTTGATTATGTCAAGACATGACAAACGTGGTGGGGGTGCTGTGTGTGTTCCAAAACGTAGAGTTAGAAGCAAAATTGCTCATCTTTATACACATTAATTCAGGTTTCATTTAATGCCTTTAGTAGAACTGAACATTATGGTCTTCACATAGTTCTTTTTTTTTTTTTTTGGCAAATTTAATAAAAGATGTTATAATTCATTGCTTATTTTTTTACGTTTTATTACTTAAATCTTTCAAAGCTCTTGAAATATAGACATCTTCTAAGACTTCTGATACTTTCCCACATGGTCCTGGAATAAGGAAAAGCAGACGACAAAAAGGGATTGAGTGGACACCATCCCATCTATGACAGGTGCAAAGGGTAACTGACAGTCTGAAGTAACAGTAACTTATAATTTTCAGATAAAAAGACACAGAAATAAGATGTTTCCATTCTACCTTATGAAGTGAAGTCTCTCTGAATTATTGCATAAATGATAAGAGAAAATTAATCAGATTTTAGCACCTACTATGTCCCAGGCTCTATCATAAATATTGTACAAAAGTCCTGGGAAATAGGTCTAATCTTCTCCATTTAAAAGATGAGGAAACCCAGGCTCTGAGAAGTGTGTGTGCCCAAGGGCACGTCATCAGGAGTGGAAGAACTGGGATCTGAACCTAGGTTTTCCAATTTTAAAGTGTCTTTTTCTTCATTCCCAACTTCCTGAGATAATAATTTATTTCATAAGAATATTTTTAAAACTCGAGTAAACTTGTTGATGTTTACTGTTCCAGCCGCTCTGTCCATCTCCACCATCACTGCAACAACGCAGGTCCTTGTTGCCTCTTATTGGCTTATGGTGACCAATTATAAAACCATCTGCTTCACACAAATTGCTGTCCTGGGCAGCACCCCTTGCTTTCTGCTCACGCATATATCTTCCTAAAGTACAAATGTGATGATATCACTTTTCTCTCTAAATATTTTAGCAAGTCCTCATTGTCTATTCTTCTTTCAAAAACATTTATTTGCAAATACTATAAAATAGAAAATTGTCCACATTCTTACTTCTTAAAAATTAATGTGTTAAGTTTCTCCTACCCCATTTCCATCCCATGCCCTTTTACTCAATGGATGCAATTATTCTCCTACATGTTCCTTCTGGCCACGTGTAGCTTTGTAATTTTAGTTTTAATCTCTTTGGACCCTGTGTTATCTGGGATGAGGTAGAGTGATATTTTTATTTTCTCAGGTAGTTATTTTCCTAATGCCCGTTTCTGAACAATCCATCATTTCCTTAAAATTTAAAAATGCTGCAGTGTTTTTTAAATAGGCACACATATTTGACACATTTTCTGGAGATTTTCTGTTTTATTTGTCTGTTTCATTATTCTTGTATCATTATCATATTATCTCAGTAGCTTTGTGATACTTATTAAGATCTACTATGGCAAGTATCTATTCACTGTACCTTTTCCAGAAAATACTTTTTCAGTCATCTCCTATTTATTTATCCATATAGAATTTGAAATCAGCTTATCTGGCCCAACATTAAACCTCACACCCTAGAACAACAACAACATTTCATAGTAATTCTGACTGGAATTGCTGGAAATTTATAGATGAATTTAGGGTGTATTGGCCTCATTATGATAGAAGCTTTTTATTCATCAGTGTATGTTTCTCCAGTTATTTAGGTTTTATTTTATGTCCTTAGGGAAACTAAATACTGTGTTTTTCATATTGTTCTTGTATTTTTTTGGTAAATTTAATAAAAGATTTTATAATTCATTACTTTTTCACATTTTATTACTTAAATCCTCCATGGCTCTTGAATATTGACAGCTGCTAAGACTCCTGATGCTTCCCCTCATGGTCCTGAAATAAGGAAGGCCAGAGGACAAAAGAGACTGAGTGGCCATCATTCCGTCTATCACAGGTATAAAGGGTCATTGACAGTGTCACATAATAATTTTGAATTTTCTATTAAAAAGAAACCCTTTCCAAACATAATTTTCACCCAGCCCCATTGTCCTCTCCATTGGTTTGGGGGTTGTGAGCTGCCGTGTATGGACAGGTGCCCTCTGTGACCTCATTTATACCTTCCTGAATGAGGACTCAGGGGACTCAGGCTAGAGCAGGGTGGAGCTGGAGTGGACATGGAGGTCATCAGACCTGTCCTCCTCAGTCCTTGCAAATGAACATCTCATCTCTACTCAGGAGATCACACAGCAGACTCCGGCTTAAGATGGCAGATTTTTCAACATATCAGACAACTGGATTTTTTTTTTTTTGTTATGCTATAGTTTAAATAAAGAATCTATTATTTCATGGGAGATAGAATTCTACAAAATTCTTCTGCTATTCCAGGAAAAATGATAATAAGTCATTGTAGAACACATTTTCTCATTTGGCATTGCCTTGGTAAAGCATCGTGTTGCCAAATGATAAAAGCGGGTTTTTGAAAGTGGAGACCTTCGTTCAAATTTCTCAAGTATATCTGCATTGACATATTGCATTTTCAGTTACTGAAGAGCTTCCTCCTTTCAGAAGTATCTTGCCAAATTGCCAACAGAGAGGCCCTGGTGTTTGTGCGGACAGAAGCACTTTTCCTTTGATGTAATCTCAAAGCAGTTTCAACACAATTGAACACCTGGAATTTTTTTTTTTTTAAAGACAATTCTCTGAATACTTTTCCTGGTAATTTAGAAAAGTAGTGCATTGACCCATTGAGCCTGCTGTTTTATCACTCTGTTGCCCGGGCTTGAGTGCAATGGCACGATCTCGGCTCACTGTAATCTCTGCCTCCCGGGTGCAAGCAATTCTGCTGCCTCAGCCTCCCGAGTAGCTGTGGCTACAGCCACACGCTGCCACGCCTGGATAATTTTATTATTATTATTATTATTGTTATTTTTTATTTTAATAGAGATGTGGTTTCACGGTGTCGCGCAAGCTGGTCTTGAACTCCTGAGCTCAGGCAATCCGGCTGCCTTGACCTCCAAAAGTGCTAGGATTATAGGCGTGAGCCACCACGTCTGGCCTTTCTTTTTCTTTTTCTTTTTTTCTTAACATTTCCTTTTTCTGTTGGTGCTTTTCAAGAATTACTGCCTTAGAAGAAAACAGGTAATTTATGAGGAAAAATTACAAACTATCAGATGTCACAAAACCTATATTCAAGGACTTCCAAAAAAGCCAGAAGATCAAATTGCTAGTTCAAAGTTGTTGGATTGCTAGTCATGTCATGAGGGTGAGAAGGCTGAGATTTTTGTAGAAGCTCAGACCAGTGTGATAGCACTGGTTGGATCAAGATATTTGCAAAAGGGACTAGGCTCATAGTAACTTCGTCTGGTAAGTAACTTTTTTTTTCTGTTTTTATCCCAGTAATGAAAAATGGATAGATATTTTTTAGAAAAAAATGATCAACCTTATCTGAATTTGTCACATCCCTGGCCTCAGTATATGAACAGCAATATTTCAGGTTAGCTGGATATGGAAACAAAATGATTTTGCACATGGTATCTTCCCTTTCCTGTCTGTAAGTGGATTGAAATTCTACTTTTAGAATACACACACACTAACACACACACACACACACACACACACACACACGGTAGACTCTGGAGAGAAATTAAAATGTTTTGAGGACCATGTCTGTAAACAATTGCTGTAAGTGCTTGATCCAAGTTACTTTTTTGTAGGTCTTTGAAGTGAGAGACATAAAAAATGGAATTTTGAAAATTACTTCTTCTTTGTATTTTCAGATATAACATAGTGTTCCCTTCTTCTGCTAGCCTGCCAAATCCATATTATTGATTTTGATCTCATCCTGAGAAACAGTACAGAAAAAATTGCTTCTTATAGTGAATTACTATAGAACGTCGATACATCCCACTTTTTAGTGCTCTAGTTTCTTTGAGGGAGGCTGAAGTCAGTCAAAACTTATGCTACTGGGACTCTTGTTATATCACCTGGAAATGGCTCAGTTTAATAGAATTTGTAAGTTCAACCAACCATGTCAGCTCCAAGGTCAATGAAAAGAGTCTTCCTGATTTTACATCTTCATTTCTTCATTCATCCTCTCAGCAAATAGTTACTGAAAACAGTTTTTGTTCTGAATGCTGGAGATAAAAGGGCAAAGAAACACAGTCTCAACACTCAAAACCTGCCAGTCTGGCAGACAAGTATTCTAGATTCTGGCTTGGTTGGGCCCTGCCCATGTTTTTTGACCTGTGGCTGCCCAAGAAGCAGAAGGTCTTGGATTCATGAGCTCATTTTCTTTCGTAATTTATGTAGCAGTTTTTTCTTGTAAGTTCTATGTATTGTGTTTGGCGGAAAGATTTGATAAAATGACCGGATATTGTTACTTTAAGGAGAAAATTAATATTAGTACAGTTTATTGAGAGCCAGACACCATTCTAAATAGTTTCAGTGCTTTATCTCCTTCCTCATCAGACCTATGCAGGAGGTCTTTGTCTCATTTCACAGATGAGGAAACCGAGGCCTAGAGAAGAGCAGTTACTTTCTTAAAGTCACATGATCAGTCACTGTGGCAACGACTGGGATCTAGCTAAGGCTATCTGTTTCCAAGTGCCTGGTCTGGACCCTTATGTGATATTTAGCAATATTAAGTAATATTTTTATACTTTGAATATTTCCTCTTCTGTAACTTGATCCTGTGAATGGTCTAGCTCTGTCGCCCAGGCTGGAGTGCAGTGGCACGATCTCCACTCACTGCAACCTCCACTTTCGGGGTTCAAGAGATTCTTCTGTTTCAGCCTCCCGAGTAGCTAGGATTACAGGCACCTGCCACCATGCCTGGCTAAGTATTTTTTTTCGTATTTTTAGTAGAGATGAAGTTTCACCATGTTGGCCAGGCTGGTTTTGAACTCCTGAGCTCAAGTAATCCACCTGCTTCAGCCTCCCAAAGTGGTAGGATTACAGGTGTGAGCCACCGTGCCCGACCCAAAAGAAGTTACATTAGAATCAATCTAGATACCCATCCCTCCATAAATACAAATCACAAAATACCTATAAATCATATTGAATATCTATTTATTAAATGTCAAACATAGAAATCCTATTATTGTTTCTCTTTGAAAATTAAGGAAATACTAACTCTAAATTACACTTAAGACAAAGTGTATACATGAAAACTCTGTAGGGAAGATTTAGAAGATTCAGGCAAAATCATGAGAAAAGGTAAAATCAGACACTTCAATGTATGTGATACAAGGAGAGAATGTACATAACCCAAAGTGCCCAGGGCAGGGTGAGGTCCGTCCTTAAATTCCTGATTACATTCAGGTTTATTGTGATTTTGGTTGACCTTTGTCTTGGCTTAATGTCAGCAGGGCCAATTTTTATGCATTTATGTAAATATTGAAAAATGTTGGCACAATTTTAAAACAAACATAAGGGGAGATTCTTACAAAGGCTTCTCAGGTGGTAGGCAACAGTTTGGCAAAAAAATCAAGGTGTTTGACCCCTGAACAAAGTTCATCATTACAGGTAAGTTTTCTTCAAATTTTGCAATGTAGAGAAGGGATGTGAGGCAGGCATGCAGGAGTTGGCTCAGAATTCTAGGATTCCCTCCTGGTTTGGTCACTAATCATGGTGAAATCTCCAGAGAGGTCAGGTGATTTGGTTCATGCCGTGAGAGTCAGAACTTTTCCTGCCCTAGCATGGGAGACATTACTAAGGAGCTTAGACCATCTGCAAATCTCTAAAGGATGGAGACCTTATGTTCCACTGGTATCTCTCTGTTGAAAGTTTTCTGAACAAGTTTAGTTCAGAGATTTTGTTTCTTCAATTCTAAAAATAACCAATGGAAAAAAGTTAAAAAAAAAAAAATCAGCTACCCTCCTCATTTGGTCACCAGAAGGTGAAATATTTGATAATTTGACTGAAGAATGATTAATATCAAATGTCAAAATATTTCACAGTGTGACCATACTCAAAAGTGACATAAGCTGCATTTGTTGTTTTTTATCTGTCCAATAAGTTTATTTATTATGTGTTAGCTTCAGACGTAATTATGCCTGGCTGAGAGGAAACATCTTACAAAGATACTCTTAGTCTATTACATCCACTGAAATGGAAGTTTTCAGAGCATTTTCACAAAGTTGATACAGCATTGAGAAAAGTAAAAGCAATTATATATTTTTGTTTCCTTAGTGGTTGAGCTCGTATGATGAAATTAACTTATAAGTTAAAAAGTGACCTTCTGATTCTCTTTCATCTAGTTGATTTAATGTGAATTGTAGCAATCAAAGTCAAAATTTGTAAATCTGAGAAGTGATTTTTCAGGAAAGTGCGGTGCAGGAAAAGGTATGGTCTTTATTTCTCGGTGACTCCTGGGGCTGCCGCTTTCTATGTAACTGCCCTTTAGGAAGTGTATTTTGATTCACCAAGTATTCAAATTATAAAAATGCTAGTTCATTATAGAAAAATTGGAAAACACACAAAAATAAACAAAACATTAAAATATTATATTGACCCTCATCACATTATTATTTTGTTATACTTTTATTTAAACATTTTTTCTATGCTCTTTGTTTGTTTGTTTTACAAAGTTGGAATCATACTAGACACACAATAGATCTGGCTTTTCCACTTCACACTACTTCATAAACATCCCTTTCACATGTCCTTAATATTTTGCAATAACAGAGCAAAGTTGAAAGTTCCAATTTCAAGTTGATCTGTACAATGAAGGTAATGGAGATTATTTATCTTGAGGGAATGTTGTATATATTACATGAAATTAAATATGGAAATTACCCACCAGAATGCACGGCACTTGGTAGGTGATAGAAATATGAATTCCTCCTCCAGAATTCAAGTTACTACCCATGAGAGGTCCTTATACACTCAGGAATACAGACAGATGGATCAACCCTCATCTATTCAACAGCTCACTTCAGAACACATTATCACTATTTGTAAAATGCTTTCTATTTCTAAAAGACTAATTGTACCTGCTTCTAAAAGTAATTAGAATGTTTTACGTATTATCTCAAATATGATGTGCCTGAATACAAGGTGATTTTTCATTTTCCAGAGAAAATTTATACAAGTTTAAGAAAATACGTATTTTTTCCTCCCCCAACTTGAATATGTAAATTTATAGGGATACAGGAAAAACAGTCAAATGTTTACTTATAACATTTAATTTCTTAACTGGATCATACCTACAGTTGAGAAATATTGGCTTTGTTGCCTTCATATTTCATTAAATATTTTGTTTTGATGCTTCACATGCGTCTAAAGCAACTACTTCAGAGCAACTTTCTAAGGCATCTCAGTGTCAGTCCCCACTGTGGAATCTCCTTATGTCTCAGCCCCCACTGTGGAATCTCCTTATGTCTCAGCCCCCACTGTGGAATCTCCTTATGTCTCAGCCTCCACTGTGGAATCTCCTTATGTCTCAGTCTCCACTGTGGAATCTCCTTATGTCTCAGTCTCCACTGTGGAATCTCCTTATGTCTCAGCCCCCACTGTGGAATCTCCTTATGTCTCAGCCCCCACTGTGGAATCTCCTTATGTCTCAGCCCCCACTGTGGAATCTCCTTATGTCTCAGCCCCCACTGTGGAATCTCCTTATGTCTCAGCCTCCACTGTGGAATCTCCTTATGTCTCAGCCCCCACTGTGGAATCTCCTTATGTCTCAGTCTCCACTGTGGAATCTCCTTATGTCTCAGTCTCCACTGTGGAATCTCCTTATGTCTCAGTCTCCACTGTGGAATCTCCTTATGTCTCAGTCCCCACTGTGGAATCTCCTTATGTCTCAGTCTCCACTGTGGAATCTCCTTATGTCTCAGCCCCCACTGTGGAATCTCCTTATGATGGCGTCCCTGAATATTTTATTCTAAGAAATAATTATCCACTCATGAAATGAAAGGAAATTATTTTTTTCCGATTTATTCTGCTATTCTACATTTGTATGACGTAAGTAGAAACAACAGGGACCTTCGCCCCAAGTAATAATGACCAAATCCGTGATAAATTTCTTTGCTTTTATTTCCTTTTACCATTGCCAAAGCTAGCATTCACTGAGTTCATTTCACGTTGATATCTCGTCCAGTTAGTCCCTCTGGATCAAAGCAGAGTATTATAAGAACATTTTTTAATATGAGACGTTACACAAAGACTGTAGCATACATAAGGCGTCCCCCCACCCCGCCATGTTGTGAGAGAAAATTTTGGGAAAGAAAGCCTCGTTTTATGTTCCGGCACTTCCTGTCTATCTAAATTTAGTACGTAGGTGTCCCTATCACAGAGCTAGGATTTGCAAACGTGTTCTCCATTCCTAGTGCCTTATTTGCGCTTGACCTTACAAAACAATCGACTCCTGGGGACAAAAGAGAAACATGCCAAATGTACAAACTATTTGTTATTTATTTAAGCTACCTGTTCCAAAATCTATTTGAGAAGACCTAAGTTAAAATACACAAGCACAGTCAGACCATGAAATAAATACAGATGATGTAAAGCTCCAAGGAAAGAAGGAAAAAGGCCTGTGATTACCTAGCAAGGAGCATAGGTTAACATTTTATGCTCAAAGGAAGGAGAAAAAGGTAGGGGAATACATATTTCTTACTAAGTGATAAGAAGAAGCACACCAAATTTTCAAACATCATATTTTTTTTCTATTACTAAATTAGAAAAGGACTTCAATGCATGAGTTCTTTAGAAGGAAATGGAAGAGTGGGCATTGCCTTCAACTTCCATATTGGAAAATGAAAGGAATGATCATGAAACAAACCCATTGCATATTACCACTGCATCAGTGCTACGGGCATCCTGACATTTAATGAAATGCACAGATGGTGATGCTCAGCAGACATGGTCAGGCAGATAACATGTAGTGATCTAAAGTGACGACAGAAAGATGGATTTGAGGACCAGGCCTCCTGCCATTTCTCTAGCCATTCTGCCTTGAAGGGTCAAGCCAGGTGTTTCAAGCTGGACTTTGGCATAAACTAGACAGAAGTCAATTTGAGGCTGAAGTTTCTGGTGAAACTTGGAAGGCAAATAAGCTGTGTTGCTGATTAGAAAAAGCCTCACTTGTTCTGAAAAACAAAAGTGAAGAATTTCCATACACTGCGTATATTAGACTTTAGCCAATGTTCCCTTTGATTTTCTTAACACGGCAGATAAGGCAAAAGATAACCTATTAAAGACTGGGTGTGTGGAAGGCATGTTTCTTGTGATGATGGGGACAATGGCTTTCAGAATCCCAGGCGTGTCAAAGCAAAGTGGAATGCAAACAGAGGAACTGAGAAAGAAGTGATTCTTCCTGCTTAATTGCTATGGATTTAACCGCCACTCCAAAATGCTGAATTTTTTTTTTTAGTAAAGACAATGCTTGGTCCTATAGGGTTAAAATACCACGTCAAGGCACACAATCATAGCAAACAGACTGCTAATCATAACAATGATGATGACATTATCATCATAACCTCTTATATTTCCATAGCTTTTTTTTTTTTTTTTTGAGACAGGCTCTTCCCCTGTTCCCCAGGCGGGTGTGCAGTGGTGTGATCAAGGCTCACTGCAGCCTCAAACTCCTAGGCTCAGGTGACCCTCCTGCCTCAGCCTCTTGAGTAGCTGGGCCCTATAGGCATGCACATCATGCTCAGCCAATGCTTATTTTATTTTTAGTAAAGGTGAGGTCTCACTAGGTACTATGTTGCCCAGGCTGGCCTCGAAGTTCTGAGCTCAAGCAATCCTCCCACTTCAGCTTCCCAAAGTGCTGGGATTATAGGCACGAGCCACCGCACTGGGACCTATAACATTTTAATCAAATTGCTTTTTCATATCTTGTTTCATTTTGGTCTCACTTCAGTGCTGGTAGTGATGTTGAACTGATCTCCACTAACATCACTTTTTTAGAGAAATAAAACACCAAAAGCTTTAAGTTATTTGATTTGTGGAGCAACAGAACTTGTTATGAGCAAAATGAACCAGGAATGGAACCCTGGTCTTTTGAGAATCCCAGACCACCAGAATTTGAAGAACTCAGGGAAACTGAATTAGAGTTTTTGATATGGACTGAATCACTGTGGAATTATTATAAGAAACTCTTTGGCAGTGGAACAACACTTGTTGTCACAGGTAAGTATCAGAAGAATACAATATTTCCAAGGTAATAGAGGGAAGGCAAGAAATGATTAAATTGGAATAATGTAATAATGTTTAGAGAAAAGAGGAATTGGATGGGGATTTAATGTAGCAATCTCAGGAGAGACTTTAAAACAAATGCTCATACTAAAAGAGAACATAGATAACATTGCACAAATATCATAATAGGATTTGGCTTTGTGTGTATATGGACTCCTATAAAGTGCTCATATATAATGTATGAAATGATATCATTAAAATTTTTGGCCCTGAGACAAAATATATTATGACAGGGAAGTTCGTGATACAATCTATAAAGTGGACATGTATTCATCTCTGATGGTCAAAGAGATGTTGACTCTTGTTGTGAAAGAGCCGGGGTGTTGGAGTCAGGTCCACCTGGAACTCTGGCTCCACCACCCTCTGATAAGTGAAATTGATTGATTATTCTCTGGCCTCAGTTCTCTAATCCATAAAATGGGATAACAGTATGAATTCAGCCGGGTTGTATAAGAATTGCACAAGATAGTGTGAATTAAGTACTCGGCACATTGTCCAACCCAAACTAGGTACCCAACAAATGTTCTCTGGATTCACATGTAAAGAGAGAACGGAATTTACTATGGAGAGTTGCTCTCAGCCCATAAAATTTAAAGAACAGCATTTCTCCAGAGGATTCAGCTGTGCTTCTAACTGCTCAAATGGAAGGTTATCTTAACATTGCCTCACACACACAAAAATTGAACTTATCGATTCGTTTCTTGTTAGCAGACTTTTAATCACTTGGCAAAAACATTGAATTAAGATGCCTACTTTTTATTTTTGCTGTTCTATGTGCTTTACTTAATCCTTTATCTTAATTGATATCATTTCTAACACCAACATATTGGTCCTAAGATTTATAGCCAGTTAGTTTAGGGTTCTGTTTGTACATCTCAGGAAAAAAAAAGGTTAAAATCTTACCAAAAATGGTCAAGATATCAAATCATAGTTGGAAGCATCATAAATCTGAAATACATATTTAAACATAAAATGGCTATAACTATTTATCTAATGAAAAAATAAGAAATAGAGAACACTTAAATAAATACCCATATGTAGATTTAATATATCATGCCATCTATAGAAAATGTAGTTGATATTTGGCAAATTTACAATACTGCATTTTAATAAACGACAAACAACTTAGGCAATTTAACTCACATACACTATTTGATTATGCCAATAAATGTACATAGATGAATCCAGCAGGTTTATTACTTTAAATAAATAAAATATATAAATTCTATTTATTATTGAAGTAAAAACTTAACCATACTTGGCCATAAAAAACACTCTTAATATGTACATTTTAATAGTAGTATTTTTAAAAATCATGTGAGAGGACGATCCAGAATATCGGCCCTTACCATGTATAATGAAGTATGCTATTTAATGATTAGTCAACTAATACGTTGAGAAAGTTATGGAAGTTCCAGATTCATTTTGTCCTGAAAAGAATGAAACTTAAAGAATCTAGCTAAAAAAAGAGGACAAGAGGCAATGAATGCTGTGGTACCATACAGAAAATGTCCAAGTTTATCATTTGATTTTTAATTTCTTTATTACAATGAATTAGAAGTATTTCCATGAAGAGACACTAGTTCCTAGGATGAAAATTAGATTGGAAAATATACTGATTGGAGACTAAAATTATAGAAATATAATGTACAATTGAAAAATTAATCTTACATTTTATATCATGCTTTTAAAATTAGAAACAAACTATATAGTGGAAAAATATACACTGTCTCACAAGTATAACAAGTAAAATACTATTGGCACCAAAAGCAAAGAGTATGAAATTAAAATAAGTGCATTATGACTAATTAAATTTATAGCATGCTCAAGAATTAATATTATTGTATATGTTTATTAATTTTGTATGAAAATCAGAAGGTTTGTTACAGAAACAGAAATTATCAAGATTGTTTTCTTTTCTTCTCAAATGAGAAATTTAATTCTTATTTTCTTAAGAAATTGTTCAATTACTAAACTCACTTCAAATCAGCCAAAGCATTGGAGTTTCAATTCGAAATCACATTAGAAAGAATTGTAACATTTATAATTTCAGTTATTAGATTAAAAATAAATGTATAACCCATTAACATTCCAGATTCAAGTGATATGCCTTTGTAAACATATAATGATTTGTTATATATCTTGACCCTATGTGTATAAGAAGCTCTGGAACTATGACTTTTAATAGAGCAATTACATATACATTTTATTCAGCAGGCTAAGACAAAGAGAATAATGGAGCTTTAAAACAGTTAAGTAGCATATAGAACAGACACAAACTCTGGGAGAGATATAAAGAGTCAAAATAGAGATACACTGTTTTGCACAGACCTTCTAATTAATGGGGTAAATTTATATAAAAATCAGTATAAAAAAATACACCCCTGGTGCCTTCTCAGTCATGCTTAAACTTCAAATGAAATTCCAAAATAAAATGTGCTTTTGGTGAATATTTTCTAAATCAAAACAAAATTTGGTAAGTATATTACTGGATGGGATTAACACAAGAGTATCTCTGAAAATAATCAATAAAAAATGTAAGTAAGAGTTTTGGAAATGTTGCCATTTTGTTTCTAAATTTAAGAGATGGTGAATAATCTGGAGGTACAACTGTAAATACTGCTCCACCCCAAAACCTGGAGGGTGCAGATGTGAAATTGAGATGTTATATAAAGTTAGATATTAACTAGGAGGACTACTCATGATATACACATTGAAGCTACATGGTCAACTTGATAGACAGTACGTACATGTAAAAGTAGATTCTCACTAAAACAAGTGACTGTGTATTGTTAAAAATAAAAGTGAACAAAATGGTTAGGCATGGTGGCTCCCACCTATAATCCCCGCACTTTGGGAGGCTGAGGCAGGCAGATCACTTGAGTGCAGGAGTTTGAAACCAGCCTGATCAATATGGTGAAATGTGTCTCTACAAAAAAATATTAGCCAGCCATGGTGGTGCATACCTGTAGTCCCAGCTACTTGGGAGGCTGAGGTGGAAAGATCACTTGAGCTTGGGGAGTTGAGGCTGCAGTGAGCCCTGATTGTGCTGCTGCATTCCTACCTGGGTGACAGAGCAAGAAAAAATCTCAAAAAAAAAAAAAAAAAAAAAAAATTCTGACATTTATTCATATGGGAAATAAGACAAGTACTAAGATTTTTAAATTCTGATATTTATTCATATGGGAAATAAGATAAATAATCCGATAAATATGGTGCATCGCAGAATCAGTGAAATGAAGAGTGGGTGGACACAAAATTGTGGAACGTGAGAATGTGTGTTATTTGGCCCAAGAACATAAGTTACAAAGGATGGAAAAGGGAAGTGGGAAAAGGACCAAAGAGTCTCACCTGAAGAGAGATCATTAAAGTTTCCTGACCTTATTCCACTTTCCCCTGCCATCCACCTTGAAAACATGCTTCACTATGATGAAACAAAAGAGATAAAAATAAAATAAATATGCTCATGAACGTTGGAAGCCTTGGTAGGAGGCAGTTAAAAATCACACTCCCTCACAGCATGTGCAGAATAAACAAAGGCCAGGTTTTCATCCAGCATCTGACACTTGAGAGCTGTGACTTTTGGCAAGTTATTTAATTTCTTGATCCTCTTTTCAACATCTGTAAAATAAGTACAATAATAAGTACTGTGCAGCCTATCCTGGGTGAAAGGCCCTGGTGGACACTAGCTCAATGGCACTGTCTCTTTTTATTGTTATGTACTAGGCCATTCCCAATCATGCAATGTGTGTGTTTCTCTCATGATTCTTTTAAATTCATATTCCTTTTCTCCCCTTAGATAAACATCTTGATGCAGATGTTTCCCCCAAGCCCACTATTTTTCTTCCTTCCATTGCTGAAACAAACCTCCACAAGGCTGGAACATACCTTTGTCTTCTTGAGAAATTTTTCCCGGATGTTATTGAGATACGTTGGCAAGAAAAGAACAGCAACAAGATTCTGAAATCCCAAGAGGGGAACACCGTGAAGACTAACGACACATACATGAAATTTAGCTGGTTAACAGTGCCAGAAAAGTCACTGGATAAAGAGCACAGATGTATCGTCAGACATGAGAATAATAGAAATGGAGTTGATCAAGAAATTATCTTTCCTCCAATAAAGACAGGTATGTGTTTACATGTATCATCTCTCAGAACACGTCTTTGAAAGGGAGTCCTGCATTTTTTATTTCAGTAATTAATGAAAAACAAACATAAATCTTTCTTAGATGTTGTTACATTTAATGGTGGCGTAAATGCCCTGCTACTTTTCTATAGAATTAAAATGGTGTGGGTTTTGGAGAAAACGAGATTGAAAAAGTTACTGAAGGTTTCTCAGCCTCAGTTCCATTATCCAAAATAAGAAAGTCACATGCTGGTTTTTAGGGTTGTTAGATGGATTAAAGGAAACAACATACATGGAAGCATCTAGCAATGTAGCACATGGTAAACGCTCAAAAAGAGTTCTCCTTTCTTTTGATGACTTTACTTGATCGGGAAATAAAAACAAATATACGTCTTTCGGGAATGTTCTGCCCAAGCAGGAGAGTAACTCACCTCAATCTTGCTACCCACAAAGTTTAACCTACAAACCATGGGTTCATTGTTGACAAAATGATGTTTATCTGAAGAAGCCAGAGCGAGGCTCTACAAAACATAAAATAGTCTTGGCCACTGTAGTTTCATGGAGGCCTTGTGCTTTTCAGATTTTCAGTTTATATGTCATCATAAAGTAACATTTCATAATTAAAGGTTGGTAAGGCTTACAAGTACAAACATTTTTCCATTTTCCATAATAAATGCTTTTCCTACCATTGGTGAATGCATCTCAATAAACATTGATTGTACAATTATGACACGCCAGGCTTAGTGGAAATGTGGATGAGCAGACAAGGATGAGTTGCTGTTCTAAGAAGGATGCATGACAGTGCAGAGAATATACTCGCTTCCTGATCACTCAGGGTCACGCATGATTCATGCATGAGGTCCCCAAACAGTGCCTTTGATGCAGAGTCTGTACATGTCTAGACCATTGGGCAGAGGGCTGAATGTGCCCTGGGCCAGGGGTCCAGTCCCTCACTATATGTCAACATCCTGAATATGAACATAACAGTCCAACAGCTCCAGAGTGGTCATGAAAAGGACTCATTTTGTGCTTTTTCCTGTGGTTAACAAGTCCTTTTTAGCCGGTGGGGGAACAAGCATTAACAAAATGTTTGAAGACTTTTGCCATGTACCATTCCAAATTTCTAGGGTAAGTCTTTAGCTTTTCAGATCCTGAGTTTCTGCAATGATCAAATGTGATTTGGACAGTTGCCTTGACTTTCTCCTGGGGCAGTGATGGAGTACAAAAGAAACAATGGCAGGGAAAATGCTTGCTTTCAACACGGTAGCATGGATGTGTTCATTTGTGTATTTACCGTATTAGGTATAGCCTTTCCTAAAACTAACTGATTTGGGGTTATAAAAACAGTCCCAATTTTCTTTTCTTTTTTTTTTGAGACGGAGTTTTGCTCTTGTTGCCCAGGCTGGAGTGGAATGGCACAATCTCGGCTCACTGCAACCTCCACCTCTTGGGTTCAAGTGATTCTCCTGCCTCAGCCTCCCAAGGAGCTGAGATTATAGGCATGCACCACCACGCCCGGCTAATTTTGTACTTTTAGTGGAGACGGGGTTTCTCCATGTTAGTCAGGCTGGTCTCGAACTCCCGACTTCAGGTGATCTGCCCACCTGAGCCTCCCAAAGTGCTGGGATTGCAGGTGTGAGCCAGGGTGCCCGGCCCCTAGAGTCCCAATTTTCTATTTCCTTTGCTGAGACAACAAGAGAAGACAAAAGTGCAAAGCTTGAGGGTAGTCTTACCACTGTGCTTAAGTGTTCTGATTTTTCCAGTGATCAGGGCAAAATAAAAAGTATAGTAAGTTCCAGAGCAGTGAATACTACACGGGGGGAGAAGTTACAGTTTCACAATGTGTTTTACTTTACACTAAATTCTAAAAGTAAAATGTCTTTTTTTTTTTTTTTTCTGAGACAGTTTCGCTCTGGTAGCTCAGGCAGGAGTGCTATGGTATGATCTCAGCTTACAGCAACCTCCACCTCCCAGGTTCAAGTGATTCTTCTGCCTCAGCCTCCCGAGAATTGAAATTACAGGTGCCTGGCACCACATCTGGCTAATTTTTCTACTTTTAGTAGAGATGGGGTTTCACCATGTTGGCCAGCTGGTCTCGAACTCCTGACCTCAAGTGATCCACCTGCCTTGGCCTCCCAAAGTGCTGGGATTACAGACGTTGAGTCACTGTGCCCAGTCTAAAAGTAAACTGTCTTTCATGCACTTCTCAAGGCAACTACGTTAAGGAGGACACTTCTCTTAATGTCATTCTATAGTAGATTTCTATGCTCTTTCTTGGAAGTTTGTTTTTCTGAGAAAAGCTAAAAATATAACATGGAAGTGATCATATTATATAATCAATGAACTGCTTTTGAAGGAGATCAAACTAATCTGGTCCACATTTGCAATCAACCTTGATTGAGAGAGAGAGAACTCAGGATACACTTAGAGATTTTATTACGGGGAATAGTTACTTTATTCTTTTTACCTCAATCAATTAAGGCATGGAAATAAGTGATAGTCACTTTCATTTATATTTTAACAAATAAAGTCACCCTAAGGAAAGTAAAAAGACATTGAAAACCCATTAAAGTCAGCCCTTAAAGATATTTGGACATGTAGACATGATAATTAACATTTGCATTCGTGAGACTTACCCAAAACCCATACCTCAAGTCCATTTTTTTAGAATACATGAAATAAAGATCTCAGTGAGTGCATAAAACTGCACACCAGAGTCATATGCATATAGATCAGAACACATCTACTAGAAAAAAAATAAACCGAAACACAATGTGACTCTGTTTTCTTCTGTTTTAAAATATGTTCTTTATTTGCATGTTTGCTTCTTCCTTTTTTTTTTTCTTTTTAAACATCACAGATAAATTCAACTCTTACCTCAGGTTTTACTCAGAGAACTAGCAATGTGACTTGTCCTGTCTCTTTCTCGTCCCAGAAAGAACTGCACTGAAATGCTGAGCTCCTATAATAAAAAAGACAATTTGCTGAGAGTAATTAACATACTCAAAGAGATTTTCTTAGAGTACACCATGGTGGCATTATATTGTCTCTTTATAAATTACTTTCTATCTATTTCTGTGGATTATTTCTACTACGTACTTTTCAAATGTCCAATTTCTTTTCTTCCCTTACGACTACTGTCTGAATACTGGCTCTGCTGTTCACTGATACGACTCTCGGCAAGTTGCCTGCACTTTTTAAACTTTATTTCCTCATTCAGAACATGGGGCCATACGTAATAAAACTCACTTCAGTGTTATTGGGGAATTAAACAAAGAATGCATGGGAAGCATTTAACATAGTGCTTGAGGCAATAACGAGCACTTAGTAGATATTAGCTTTTGTTAATGTTGTTGTTGTTATGTCCAGAAGCACTGTACCTCCAGAAAATCATGGGTACTTGCTGGGGATGTTGGGAATGTGCATGATTTCAAAAGAAATGACTGCTTTTTTCTGCTTAGATGAGAGATTTTTCTAAACTAGACACCTTCAAACATGTAAGATTCTGTTGTGGATTCTAGGTCTGAAAGAATTCTCGGTGTGGTGGCTTATCCCTGTAATCCCAGCATTTTGGGAGGACAAGGCAGGAAGATTGCTGGAGTCCAGGAGTTTGAAACCAACCTGGGCAACATGGCAAAACCCTGTCTCTACAAAAAATACAAACATTAGCTGCTCATGGTACTGAGTGCCTGTACTCCCAGCTACTCAGGAGGCTGAGATGGGAGGATCGCCTGACCCTGGGGAGGTTGAGACTTCAGTGAGCTGTGATGACACCATATTATACTCCGCTCCAGCCTGGGTGAGAGTGAGACCATGCCTCAAAAAAAAAAAAAAAAAAAAAAAATCCAAAATTATTCTTTTTGCTGATTTCCTGTCAGCAGTGTGTGCTGAAGACTGTAAAGTAGCCACTTGTTCTCTTTATTTTCCATTGAACAAGTATTTACCACAAACATATTTTGTGGCAGGCACTGTGCTAGGAGCTATGCATACAGAAGGAAAACCAAATGTTCTTGGATACTACACTCAGCTGTGATAAAAAAGGAAAAATATATTCTTCACAAACTTCAACATCTTGATGTGCAAAAGCATAATATATGAATTAGATCTACCTAATTACATAGAATCAGACCAATTATTTCTGGGATTGTGGGCTCATACTTTTAATAACTGGCCTCCTGCCTCTCTGTAACAGGTTTTTATCAATATTCATTTAATTACACACACACATACACACACACACACACAGCTTGACAAATAATGGGCATGAAAAATTAACTAGTACTTGCTCTCATTCTTCTAGATGTCACCACAGTGGATCCCAAAGACAGTTATTCAAAAGATGCACATGGTAAGTTTCTGTGTTTTTTATTTCCTCCTGATCATTTTAACTTTTAAACTTCTCTGGTTTGAAAAATCAGGGAATGGATTTTGCTAGGTTGGATGCTGCAGAATGGACCTAGTGATACTTTAAATTAGTCCCTCGTTTTCCAGGAGTTGTATTAACAAATCTAACTACTGCTTTGAGTTTGAGATGACTATAAATTGAAGGGTATAGAGTTTTGCTTTCAATTATTTCAACAAATAGACTTTATTCATCCATGTGTCTTTTTTTTTTTTTTTTGAGATGAAGTCTCGCTCTGTTGCCCAGGCTGGAGTGCGGTGGCGTGATCTCCACTCACCACAACCTCCGATTCCCTAGTTAAAGCCATTCTCCAGCCTCAGCTTCTCAAGTAGCTCGGACTACAGGCACACGCCACCATGTCTGGGTCATCTTTATATTTTTAGTAGACACTGGGTTTCACTAAGTTGGCCAGGCTGGTCTTGCACTCCTGACCTCAAGTGATCCACGCGCCTCAGCCTCCCGAAGTGCTGAGATTACAGATGTGAGTCACTGCGCCCTGTCTAAAAGTAAAATGTCTTTTATGCGCTTCTCAAGGCAACTATGTTAAGGAGGACACGTCTCTTAATGCCATTCTACAGTAGATTTCTAATGCTCTTTCTTGGAAGTTTGTTTTTCTGAGAAAAGCTAAAAATATAACATGGAAGTGATCATATTATATAATCAATGAACTGCTTTTGAAGGAGATCAAACTAATCTGGTCCACATTTGCAACCAACCTTGACTGAGAGAGAGAGAACTCAGGATACACTTAGAGATTTTGTTACCAGGAATAGTTACTTTATTCTTTTTACCTCAATCAATGCATGGAAATAAGTGATAGTCATTTTCATTTATCTTTTAATAAATAAAGTTACCCTAAGGAAAATAAAAAGACATTGAAAACCCATTAAAGTCAGCCCTTAAAGATATTTGGACATGTAGACATGATAATTAACATTTGCATTCGTGAGACTTACCCAAAACCCATACCTCAAGTCCATTTTTTTAGAATACATGAAATAAAGATCTCAGTGAGTGCATAAAACTGCACACCAGAGTCATATGCATATAGATCAGAACACATCTACTAGAAAAAAAATAAACCGAAACACAATGTGACTCTGTTTTCTTCTGTTTTAAAATATGTTCTTTATTTGCATGTTTGCTTCTTCCTTTTTTTTTTTCTTTTTAAACATCACAGATAAATTCAACTCTTACCTGAGGTTTTATTCAGAGAACTATCAATGTGACTTGGCCCATCTCTTTCTAGTCCCAGAAAGAATTGCACTGAAATGCTGAGCTCCTATAATGAAAACGACCATTTGCTGAGAATAATTAACATACTCAAAGAGATTTTCTTAGAGTACACAATGGTGGCATTATATTGTCTCTTTATAAATGACTATTTCTGTGGATTATTTCTACAAAGTACTTTTCACATGTCTAATTTCGTTTCTTCCCCTACGACTACTGTCTGAATACTGGCTCTGCTGTTCACTGATACGACTCTCGGCAAGTTGCCCACACTTTTTAAACTTTATTTCCACATTGAGAAAATGGGGCCATACATAATTCAACTCACTTCCGTGTTATTGGGGAGTTAAACAAAAAATGCATGGGAAGCATTTAGCATAGCACCTGAGACAATCATGAGCACTCAGTAGATATTAGCTTTTGTTAATATTGTTGTTATGTCCAGAAGCACTGTACCTCCAGAAAATCATGGGTACTTGCTGGAGACATTGGGAATATGCATGACTTCAAAAGGTATGACTGCTTTTTTCTGCTTAGGTGAGAAATTTTTCTAAACTAGACTCTTTCAAACATTGTAAGATTCTGTTGTGGATTCTAGGACTGAAAGAATTCTTGGCCCGGTGTGGTGTCTTATCCCTGTAATCCCAGCATTTTGGGAGGAAAAGGCAGGAAGATTGCTTGAGCCCAGGAGTTCGAAACCAGCCTGGGCAACATGGCAAAACCCTGTCTCTACAAAAAGTACATAGATTAGCTGGGCGTAGCGGTGAGTGCCTGTATTCCCAGATACTCGGGAGGCTGAGATGGGAGGATCACCTGACTCTGGGCAGTTTGAGGCTTCAGTGAGCCGTGATGACACCGCACTACACTCCACTCCAGCCAGGGCGACAGTGAGATGCTGCCTCAAAAAAAAAAAAAAATCACAAAATTATGTAGGGTTTTTTTTTTTTTTTTTTCTGATTTCAGGTCAGCAGTGTGTGCTGAAGACTGTAAAGGAGCCACTTGTTCTGTTTATTTTTCCACTGAACAAGTATTGATCAAAAACATACTTTGTGGCAGGCACTGTGCTAGGAGCCATGCATACAGAAGGAAAACCAAATGTTCTTGGATACTACACTCCAGTTGGAATAAAAAAGGAAAAAAGTATTCTTCATGAACTTCAGCATCTTAATATGTAAAAACATAATATATGAATTAGATCTACCTAATTACATAGAATCAGACCAATTATTTCTGGGATTGTGGGCTCATATTTTTAATAACTGGCCTCTTGTCTCTTGCCTATAAAAACTTGACAGGTTTCATAAATATTCATTTAATTACACACAGACACACACTCAGACACATACACACACCCCCTTTGACAAATAATGGGCATGAACAATTGACTAGTACTTGCTCTCATTCTTCTAGATGTCACCACAGTGGATCCCAAAGGCAATTATTCAGAAGATGCAAATGGTAAGTTTTTGTATTTTTTATTTCCTCCTGATCAGAACTTCTCTGGCTTGAAAAATCAGGGAATGGATTTTGCTAGGTTGGATGCTGCAGAATGAACCTAGTGATATTTTAAATTAGTCCCTCCTTTTCTAGGAGTTGTATTAACAAACCTAACTACTGCTTTGGGTATGAGATGACTGTAAATTGAAGGGTACAGTGATATGCTTTTAGTTATTTCATAAAACAGACTTTATTCATCCATTCATCTATGTGTCTTTCTTTCTTTCTTTCTTTCTTTCTTTCTTTCTTTCTTTCTTTCTTTCTTTCTT
>NW_012115511.1:4541991-4560305 GCF_000951035.1 Colobus angolensis palliatus
TTCTTTCTTTCTTTCTTTCTTTCTTCTTTCTTTCTTTTTTTTTCAAGACGGAGTCTCACTCTGTTGGACAGGTTGCAATGTAGTAATACAATCTCGCCTCACTACAACTTCTGCCTCTGGAGTTCAAACGATTATCCTGCATCAGTTTCTCAAGTACCTGGACTAAAGGCACATGCTACCATGTCTGGGTAACCTTTGTAGTTTTAGTAGAGACTGGGTTTCACCACGTTGGCCAGGCTGGTCTAGAATTCCTGACCTCGTGATCTGCCCCCTCAGCCTCCTGAAGTGCTGGGATTACAGACATGAGTCACTGCGCCCAGTCTAAAAGTAAACTGTCTTTCATGCACTTCTCAAGGCAACTACATTAAGGAGGACACTTGTCTTAATGTCATTCTACAGTAGATTTCTATGCTCTTTCTTGGAAGTTTGTTTTTCTGAGAAAAGCTAAAAATATAACATGGAAGTGATCATATTATATAATCAATGAACTGCTTTTGAAGGAGATCAAACTAATCTGGTCCACATTTGCAACCAACCTTGACTGAGAGAGAGAGAACTCAGGATACACTTAGAGATTTTATTCTTGGGAATAGTTACTTTATTCTTTTTACCTCAATCAATGCATAGAAATAAGTGATAGTCATTTTTATTTATCTTTTAATAAATAAAGTCACCCTAAGGAAAATAAAAAGACACTGGAAACCCATTAAAGTCAGCTCTTAAAGATATTTGGGCATGTAGACATGACAACTAACATTTGCATTCGTGAGACTTACCCAAAACCGTACCTCAAGTCCATTTTTTTAGAATACATGAAATAAAGATCTCAGTGAGTACATAAAATTGCATACCAGTCATATCCATATAGACAAGAACATATCTACTAGAAAAATAATAAACCCAAACACCAATGTGACTGTTTTCTTCTGTTTTAAAATATGTTGTCTTTGTATGCATGTTTGCATCTTCCTTTTTTTAAAAAAAAATCACAGATAAATTCAAGTCTCACCTCAGATTTTATTCAGAGAACTATCAGTGTGGCTTGGCCCGTCTCTTTCTCGTCCCAGAAAGAATTGCACCGAAATGCTGAGCTCCTATAATGAAAGAGACCGTTTGCTGAGAGTAATTAACATACTCAAAGAGATTTTCTTAGAGTACACAATGGTGACATTATATCGTCTCTTTATAAATCACTTTCTATCTATTTCTGTGGATTATTTCTACTAACTACTTTTCAAATGTCCAATTTCTTTTCTTCCCCTACAACTACTGTCTGAATACTGGCTCTGCTGTTCACTGGTACAACTCTTGGCAAGTTGCCTGCACTTTTAAAACTGTATTTCCTCATTCAGAACATGGGGCCATACATAATACAACTCACTTCAGTGTTATTGGGAAATTAAACAAAAAAACAAAATGCATGGGAAGCATTTAACATAGTGCCTGAGACAATAACGAGCACTCAGTAGATATTAGCTTTTGTTAATGTTGTTGTTGTTATGTTTAGAAACACTATACCTCCAGAAAATCGTGGGTACTTGCTCGAGACATTGGGGACATGCATGATTTGGAAAGGAATGACTGCTTTTTTCTGCTTAGATGAGAAATTTTTCTACGCCAGACTCCTTCAAACATATAAGATTCCATTGTGGATTCTAGGACTGAAAGAATTCTTGGTCCGGTGTGGGGTCTTATCCCTGTAATCCCAGCATTTTGGGAGGAAAAGGCAGGAAGATTGCTTGAGCCCAGGAGTTCGAAACCAGCCTGGGCAACATGACAAAACCCTGTTTCTACCAAAAGTACATAAATTAGCTGGGTGTGTTGCTGTATGCCTGTACTCCCAGATACTCGGGAGGCTGAGATGGGAGGATCTCCTGAGTATGGGGAGTTTGAGGCTTCAGTGAGCCGTGATGACACCATGCTATACTCCACTCCAGCCTGGGCAACAGTGACACCCTGCCTCAAAACAAACAAACAAACAAACAAACAAAAAACCCAAAACTATGTTTTTTTGCTGATTTCAGGTCAGCAGTGTGTGCTGAAGACTGTAAAGTAGCCACTTGTTCTGTTTATTTTTCCATTGAACAAGTATTTATCAAAAACATACTTTGTGGTCTGTTTTTGATAAATAAAAAGGCACCATGCTAGGACCTATGAATACAGAAGGAAGACCAAATGTTCTTGGAAATTACACTCCAGTTGTGATAAAAAAGGAAAAAAACTATTCTTCATGAATTTCAACATCTTGATGTGCAAAAACGTAATATTTGAATTAGCTCTACCTAATTACACAGAATGAGACTAATTGTTTCTGGGATTGTGGGCTCATATTTTTAATAACTGTCTTCCTGCCTCTCTGTTGACAGATGTTATAAATATTAATTTAATTACACATGGATACAGACACACACACACACACACACACACACACACACACACACCTCTTGACAAATAATGGGCATGAACAATTGACTAGTACTTGCTCTCATTCTTCTAGATGTCACCACAATGGATCGCAAAGACAATTATTCAGAAGATGCAAATGGTAAGTTTTTGTGTTTTTTATTTCCTCCTGATCATTTTACCTTTGAACTTCTCTTATTTCAAAAATCAGAGAAAAGATTTTGCTAGATTGGATGCTGCAGAATGGACCTAGTGGCATTTTAAATTAGTCCCTCCTTTTCTAGGAGTTGTATTAACAAACCTAACTACTGCTTCAGGTATGAGATGACTGTAAATTAGAGTGATACACTTTCAGTTATTTCAAAAAAACAGACTTTATTCCTCCATGTGTCTTTTTTTGTTTGTTTGTTTGTATTGAGACGGAGTCTTGCTCTGTTGCCCAGGCTGGAGGGCAGTGGCACGATCTCGGCTCACCATAACCTCTGCCTTCCGGGTTCAAGCAATTCTCCAGCCACGCTTCTCGAGTAGATGGGACTACAGGTGCACACCACCATGCCTGGCTAATTTTTTATTTTTAATAGAGACGGGGTTTCACCATGTTGGGCAGGATGGTCTCGAATTCCTGACCTCGTGATATGCCCCCTCGACCTCCCAAGGTGCTGGGATTACAGGTGTGAGCCACTGTGCCCGGCTTCGTGTCTTTTGTTTTAATGACTGGGGGAAACATGATACCATGTTGCTTCTCAAGTAGTTTTGTTTTAGTCGTTGGTCTTTGCTAGTAGCTAATAACATGAACTAGTGTTTATCAAGTGCTTTTTACACAGAAGGGCTTGTTCTGCATTTTCTAGTTTAATCCTCTTAATACTCCTATAAAGTGGTACAATATTTTTTTCTCCCATTTTATAGTCCCTTTAAAGTAAATAATTATAAAAATCCCTTATACAAGTCACACAGCTAGGCCTGGGATTTCAAATCAGGACATCAGACCAAGAGTTCATGCAGTTACTAAGTTTTCTGTTCTTTTTCTACAGTAGAGTCAGATAGCAAGAAATTACAAAGCCAGGGACCTGAAACAAAAAGGACATAATGTGGGGACGGGTGGGTGCATGGGCTTTGCAGAGTGGACTTTCACTCCAGCTCTTTTAATGATTAGATGTAAGTGACCTACACTTTGTGAATCACATTTTTCTCATCACCCAACCAAGAATAACCATGCCAGATTTACAGTTATTGAAGAGATAAGGGCGTGAATGTGAGATGTCTGGCATAGGGTATCTCATTTAGCAGACACAGAATGAGTACTTGTTTCTGGCCTTTTCGCTTTACATATACACAAAGAATGTGACCAGAAGCATTGGCGCTAGCCCTGCTCAACTTTCCTTTATTTCCAATACCAAGGGGCTCTGACTTAAGCTGCCACACCAGGCGGGGAGGGGCAGTAACACCTCCCTTCACCAAGGGCGGGAGTTACGAACTCATCACTTCTTGAGATCCTTTTCCACACCAAGGACTGATGTTTCTGCAGTTCTCACTTGATGAAGACAAAACATGTAACTGGAAATTTCCTCAGGAAGAGACTCAGTCTTGTAGCTCACTGAGTAGCCACTGCTGTCCACCATCACTGTCTTTACTTACTCCTTGACAGCACATATCTCTTGCAAAGCTTCAAATGATATGAAATGCAATCACCCAATAATAGCATAGCCATAATCAGAGACATTTAGGAAAGACAGCTGAGTGTGCCGCAACCGCCTAACACATCAGCGAATCTGGATTAACCACTTTCTTTACTTACCTACAAAGCAACCTTACTTTTTAATAGCTTGGATTATTATACGTGAATTTAGCAGAGGTTGTTAATCAACTTGAAAGCTGAATTTTGACTTGTCTGACTCTTGGCGGTGGTGGTAGCAGTGGATGTTTACTTTTAGGTTTTGGTGGTGGTAGAATATGACTTCAATGTAAATCGTCAGAAATATAGTATTTGTGAACCCCTCTCCCATTAACATGTTTTATTCTGTAAAAAGAACATGTGAAATTTCTCTTAGATACACTACTGCTGCAGCTCACAAACACCTCTGCATATTACATGTACCTCCTCCTGCTCGTCAAGAGTGAGGTCTATTTTGCCATCATCGCCGTCTGTCTGCTTAGAAGAACGGCTGTCTGCTGCAATGGAGAGAGACTGTAACAGACGGTGGCACAAGGACGCCATCTTTTCCTCATCAGTTATTGTCCCTAGAAGCGTCTTCTGAGGATCTAGTTGGGCTTTCTTTCTGGGTTTGGGCTATTTCAGTTCTCATGTGTGTACTATTCTATCATTGTTGTAGAATGGTTTTCAAACCAGTGGGCACACGGAAAACCTCAGTCTCTGATGACAATGATGAATAGCCTTGCCAGTCTCCAGCACCACTCTCTCCATGTTCTCCACAGCTCCTCCAGCCAACCCAAATAGCCACTGCCATGTGTAGACAGTCCGCGGCTTCTAGCCTTGTCCCTCCCTTAGTGTTCTTTAATCAGATAACTGTCTGGAAGCCTTTCATTTGACACGCCCTGAAGCAGCCTTCTTTGCTAGTTGAATTATGTGGTGTATTTTTCCTAATAGGCAAAATAAATTTAAAACAATGAAAAGTTGACTTTTGTGCATGTGTATTTTAATTGGATGATATCGAATTGAAAATCCAAGGTAAGAAATCTCGTGGCAATTGGGCTATGGAATTCTGTATTGGTTGTAAGAATGGTCCAACATCCCATTTCTATTTCTTTCCCTGAGATGGTGTCTATGACACCTTCTAAGAGGAATCATAACCAAATGCAGGAGCCCATGTGGCTTCTGTTTTAAATGTCACCAGAGTCACCAGATTAAGTGGGTTTAGGACATTCCAGTGGCAACAGGACACCATCTCCTGTGATGCGTACCGTGCGAGCTCAGCTCTAGAGTGTTTCACAGACACCGTGTTTCCTGATCCTCACGATACCCCCAGGAGAGCTGCCCTAACACCAGAGAGGCAGAGGCAGCGTGATGGAGAGGCTCAGCACATGGTCTCTGGTCCCAGGAATCCTGGGTATGGTGTTTAGTATGTGTGACCTCAGGTAAGTTCCAGGAACTCTATGTGCCATAATCTCCTCATGTAAAATGAAGTTATAATGCCCCGTTTCCTGCAGTTATGTGGATTAGATGAGTTAATAGCACCTGGCACATGGAAGCCATCCATAGTATCGGCATGCACTGTTGGTAGCTCTACTCTAGAGACAGTAATAAACCAAAAAGTATCTGACACAGGCCTCAATCAACTTAGAAGTTTATTTTGCCTAGATGAAGGGCACACCCAGAAGAAAATAACATGGAATCCCAGAAACTGTCTATGGTCTGTGCTTTTCTCCAAAGATGAATTTGAGGGCCTCAATATTTAAAAAAGAAAAGTGGGCTGGAGGGGAAAGAGGGAGGGTATAACAATCCACATGTTGCAAGAGCAAGGGAGCAGGCAGGGGAACTGCCAATGGGGTGTTCATGTTGTGCTCAGTAAATCAGCACTTTACATAAGATACGGTGAACATAGAGTAGCTACCTCTGGAGCTATTTGACCTTTCATCTATAGCTCTCTGTTTAGGCAGAAAAGGAAAGAGAGCTTCTCGCATGACCCGGCTTTTGATTTATTTTTTCTAAAACATAGCATGGTGAGTTGGGGTCCCGAGTATTTATTTTCCTTTCACACAGTAGATTCCACACATATGCAAAAGCACTAACAGTTATCTCCAGTTTTACCTCTCCGCAGAGAGGTTAGGTGGCGGGAATAGGGACTCAGTGAGTGCCTACTATGGACTAGGCATCCAGAAATCCTTGATGAGCCAGTTGAGGTCAGTACAATTAAGGCTCACAGTTTATAGATTAGAAAGATTAAATTATCTACTCAAGGTCACTATTTTTAAAGTAATAGTCATAATTTAAAGCTAGGTCTCTGTGAACCCAGAGCCCATATATTTAGAGACACACACACACACATATTTATCCAACATCATGTCTTTCCTTTCACCGACTTTCAACTGGGGAAAACAAAAACAAAACATGCATTGTTTCTTTACTAAAGTTATCCTCCCCGGAGTCAATGAGAATTTTCTTAAGGAAATAATGGCGCACCTGTGTTTTCTCCTTATCTATACTCCAGGCCACTGGTTTGTCACTAATTTCCCATTTGATTTTTATCTTTGGGTAAAATTGACCTACTCTGGAATTACCATACTTGCTTCCCTGGCTGTAAAGAGTATGGAAATTCTGCCTCTGCGAGTGTGTGTCCTAGATCTGCACCTGCTCTTTTTGGGGGGTGCTAATGGACTGTAAGTTTCAGGCACAGCAGGACGGTTCATGGTGCTCTCTGGGTATGTATAGCATTCTGACACCCCAGCTCCTTCCAGAGACTAAAGAGGCCCAGAGCTCTGCAGAATCACCTTGCAGGAGATTCTGGAACACCCAGGTGCGTTTCTGCGATAGGAGGTAGAAGAAGGTTATGCATTGTTCTTGGTCCAGTACGTTTCCACCACAGCGCAGCTACCACATATAGGGAGGCCACGTGCTGTGGGAGGAATATTAGTCACACTTCACAGCTAGTTAGAGCCCTGGCCACTTGGTCAGGGTCTAAACAGCTGTACCATTTGTTCTTTTCTTTTCCTTTTTTTTGAGATGGAGTCTCATTCAGTTGCCTAGGCTGGAGTGCAGTGACGCGATCTTGGCTTACTGCAATCTCCTACTCCAGGTTCAAGCGATTCTCCTGCCTCAGCTTCCCAAGTAGTTGGGATTACAAGTGCCTGCCACCACACTCAGCTAACCTTAGTCCTGACCTCAGGTGATCCACCCATCTCAGCCTCCCAAAGTGCTGGGATTACAGGTTTGAGCCACCACGCCCAGCCACCATTTGTTCTTAACCATCCCACATTGCCTAAGTTCATCTGTCTTTAGAAGAATGTGTTTAAATAATTTTAGATTTCTACCTAAAGTTGCAAATTCAGTGATTAACACCTTGAAGAAGTAATGATATCAATCACTCATATAGTGCTCACCATGTACCCGGTACTGGCTTAAGGACATGTTCCCTCATTTAATTCTCACAAAAATTCTGTATATACAATTATCTCTGTTCTATGGATGGGGAAACTGAGGCAGAGGGGGCTAAAGAACTTTCCCATAGCCAAACAGCTACTAAGAAACAGGGCTGGAATTTGAACTCAAGCAGCCTGGCTCCAGGAGCTCTGCTCTTACCTTCTATGTTATTTCCTCTTAGATGAAAACAGGTTACTTGTAGTTTCAATTAAAACAGGAAAATGGAAAACGTCCTTCCTTATTAGGCTACGAAGTAGGAAGGAATCTGCCTCTTTGGCTGTTCACATTTCCCCTCCTTGCTCCAATGCTGTTCAGATCATTAGAGGGTTAGAAGCCAACCTGTCAATTTGTCAAAGCTGGGAAGACTTTTACATGCTGAGCTCCCATCCATCAAATAGGCCTTCTGTGATTAAAGACCGAAGCACATGGTTGGACAAAATAAGTACCAGAACAGGCAGCACCCACAGGTGTGCAATGGAAAAATTAGACAAAGTTTTATACAGTTCTACATAAAAATACATATCACAATAATCACTGCAGAGCTAGTATACTCCATACGCTTGTCAAATAAAAAAAGAAAAAAAAAACTCCAATATGGTGACACCTTGTCTTTACTAAAAATACAAAAATTAGCCACTTGTGGTGGCTTGTGCCTGTAATCCCAGCTACTCGGGAGGCTGAGGCAGGAAAATCACGTGAACCCAGGAGGCGGAGGTTGCAGCGAGCCGATATCGTGCCATTGCATTCCAGCCTAGGTGACAGAGCTAGACACTGTCTCAAAAAAGGAGAAAAAAAAAGAAAAAAAAAAGAAAAAAATATATACATACTCCATATATTTCTCAACTATAAAGAAGGAAAACTTCAACAGTTCTCAAAATATTTCTAATTATGAATTCTTTCTACTGTTTTGGAATTCTTTCCTCATAGATTTCATTTTTGAAGGTTTTTGGTCTTTCAAGGTCACAATTAATGTTTTCCCCATTATACTAATCAAAGTCGTATATAACTGCCAGTGAGGAATTCTGAATAATAAGAGATAACCAGAGATACTACACCAATATAATTCAGCCCAACAGCTAGAAACTCAAGATTTTCATTAGCCATGAAAAGTTATTTGAGTAGATGTGTAGCTTGCACCATGATTTGTTAGGTTCTTTTTCATTTGTTGGCTTTTTCTGTTGTGTTTGAGGAATAGTGAGTACCAACCACTTACTGAGCACCAGAAATTTGGCTGGGCAGCTTGCGTCCTCTCTCTCTAATGCTCTCAACTGCATCACCTTACAGCCATTATGTTCCTTTCACTGATAAGAAAACCAGGTCTCAAGGTTAAAAAATATGCCCAATTACCCATTGAGTGAGTCCCAGAGTTCACATGATTCCAGGACTGTCTGACTTAAGACCTGCTGCCTTATCCATCCTATCAGGGGCTCCCCTTCCAGAAGCCTTTATCACAGACCAGCCATCAGGCCTTTGAAAATCCTCTTTTCGTGATTCGAATGCGCAGCCAGGGTGGAGGTCAACAAGTGACTGAAATAGCACCTGAACTCCAGCTCTGCTCCATGCAAGCCGTGAGGAAACATCGCAGAGCCCACTACACACGGGTGGCACACACACCACCTGGAAGGTGCTCTTATCATGGGACCCGTCTGTTTCCCAAGGAAACGAAAGGTGTGTACCAAGATTTATGTGCAAGGATGTTCATTCACGATAGTGCTATTTCAAACAGCCCCAAATTAACTCAGATGAACAATCAGAAATTCATAAACAGACCAATATGCGTCTTCCAAAAAAGTATAGATTCTCTAACCCATTTCTCGTTTAGAAAAAAGTGCAACTTGCTGTCTTTACATAAACATGGTTTTGAGGCTGCAGCAAATCTGATTTTCCATGTGAAAATAAAATATAAAAACTGTTCCTGGGCTGGGCGCAGTGGCTCACGCTTGTAATACTAGCATTTTGGGAGGCTGAGGCGGGTGGATTGCCTGAGCTTAGGAGTTTGAGACCAGCCTGGGCAACACAGTGAAACCCCATCTCTATTAAAATACAAAAAATTAGCCGGGCTTGGTGGTGTGCGCCTGTAATCCCAGCTACTTGGGAGGCTGAGGCAGGAGAATCGCTGGAACCTGGGAGATGCAGGTTGCAGTGAGCCGAGACAGCACCACTGCACTCCAGCCTGGGCGACCCAGCGAGACTCTCTTAAACAAAACAAAAACTATTCTTGGAGTTGTTTCTATATAGGACTTGTCTCTAATCCTAATGTAACATCATATACATTTCTGTTGCGTTAGGGTTAGAGATGAGTATTCTTGGGGCAAATAGGAAATGGATTAAAAACTGGAAAACAGACGTGTTGAAAAATAATATTCATAGCACAATCCTATTAATCCTATTGTGAGACAAATACCTTTGAACACTTACATGGTTTAAAAACACTCCAATTTTTATTTAAATATGGATGTACATATATTAGTATCCATGTACATGTATATATATTCTCATTTCCCCTTCTTACACAGGGAGTATACAACATATATTATTCTGTACATCTCTTTTCATTTATAAATCCTAAAGCTCTTTTTATGTCTATATACAGGGGCACTTCACTACAGGTATTTTTCTTTTTGTTTTTGAGACAGTCTTGCTCTGTTGCCCAGGCTGGAGTGCAGTGGCCAGTCTCGGCTCACTGCAACTTCCACCTCCTGGGTTTAAGTGATTCTCCTGCCTCAGCCTCCCGAGTAGCTGGGATTACAGGCTCCCACCACCATGCCCAACTTTTGTGTTTTTAGTAGAGACAGGGTTTCACCAGTTTGGTCAGGCTGGTCCCAAACTTTTGACCGCAAGTGATTCACCCACCTCAGCCTTCCAAAGTGCTGGAATTACAAGTGTGAGCCACCATGCCCGGCTAAATACCGGTATTTTTCACTGGTGAACATACTTTTAATCAGTGCTTTGATTTAGTTCCAATCTTTTGCTATTATAAAAAATGCTGAAATGAATAATAGTGTTTTATGTCATTTGAACATGTGCACTGGTAATTCTGATAGATACCGCCAACCTGCCCTCCACAGAAATAGCCCTAAACCCTTCTCCCACAATGTGTGAGAGTGTACTGCTAAATGTTGGGGTTTTGCTAATTTGACAGGTGAAAATAGTACCACATTGTGGTTTTAATTTTTTTCTTACTGTGAGTGAAGATAAACATCTTTTTATGTTTAAGGTCTATTTTATATTATTCTGTACCACATTTGTTCATGTCCTTTGACCATTTTTTCTACTGAGTAGTAATACAAATAGGCATGACACTCATTTATATGTGTGTCTGTGTATTTCTGCAAAGATAAAACAAAATGTTCCATGTATGGTAGGTGGGTGAAAAAATGATAAGTGATTGTGTGTTTTCTGTTTTCTCCAATGAATCCTTTTAAAGTAAACATTTTTATATATTAGAATTAAAACAATGTGTTACTGAACATTGGGAAGGTTTTCTGGGAAGGTTTTCTGGTTTGCCTACAATCAGCTTCAGTTTCTGTGAAACATGTTCTTTTGGAAACCAAGTAGAGAATCCTATTTGTAAACAAAGTAAGAACAACCAGACTTAAGAAAGATCAAATTTAACTTAGATCTACTCCCTGATTCTCATGAATTGATTGAATCTCTTTAGGGCTAATACCTGGCCTCTATAGAGAAATCTGGAATGATTTCTGCACTGGGAGAGGAAACTTTCAGATCACTAAGGGCTTTGTGAGGCTGATATCACTAGCCGGGGTACTGGGCAATGTGGCCACGTCTCCTGTGGTTTCACAATTCTTAGCGATTTCCTTCCCCAATGCAAGCTGGGCTGCCCTGAACTTCAGCAGCGTAGAGACAGAACGCAGTGGTGGTGGAAGAGGCAGAGTGGGTGGTGGGAGGGTGCTGATGTGGCTGATGGTGTTTTATTTTCTCAGGCTTCTTTTGTTTATGTGCTCTGTCAAATGTGGTTGATTCATGGAAAATGCTCAAAGTCAAACCGGCCCCTACCGGTTGGGCCTGTGCATGAGGTGGCTAGGGTGTTATAAGACAAAACGAGGACAGTTAAACCACAACCAACTTTGCTCACTTTCAAGAGCCCACAGCTAATGGAAATAGAATATCCATCTTCACACATACAAGATTACTATCAAACACACTCTCCACGCTGTGGGTAGGTGGGGCTCCCTGCATTTGATACTCAAGGTTCATTAGCTACTAAGTGAGTTGGGAATCTGATGCCCAGGACTGTTCAGACACTGCACCTTCAGTCCACTCCCATGACACTGAAGAGCAGAGGACATCTTGCAGCACAGAGATGATCCTAACATTCCACCCAGTATCTGTACCTTCCAGAGGCACCTGATTCAGAGACGCTAATACCTTTGGTTTCATTTCCTCAGTGTAAACAGGGTGACACAAGACTCATGAACCTATTAGCACAGGTAGATCATAGATGTGGGCAACAGTGATGTGCTTCTTTCTCCACAGGAAACCAGGGATATAGAAGCCCTGAGTTCAACTGTGTAACCAATGTCATAAATGGAATCATATCAAGTCCCTCTACAGAGACAAAATGACTTCAGCGTCAACCAGAGCAAGGATTACTAGAGGACATTAACATCAGATAAATAAGTGATAGGGGTCCATCAGAGGATTGCTCAGCAACGTGAGCATAAAGGACAAACGGCTCCACTCCTACTCCACTGAAACATGGCAGAGTGGGTACCCACACCCCTGGGCTGAATCTATGCAGTCCCAGGGGAATATGTAACTCAATCGTTGAAATAATCACTGTAGGCTCCCATAGTCTGACTTCCTAGCATATTCAAATACTATACCTCATTCCTCTTGGTCTGTGCTTAGAGAGGTGACTTCTGAGCCAGACTTGGCTGGGTTCCTTTGAGGACTGGCAACATCCTACTGGTTCACTCAACATGTCTGGGTGAGAGCTCCTTCTCAGGTGAAGTGAACAACCTGATTGGCAGCTTAAGCATCATCTGTGGGGTTGGTGTATATGCAACTCCAATCCTGAAACAGGAGGTTCTCACTCACGTAACACCATTGAGTTCTAAGGTTTTAGTCTCAAGGCCAGACATTGGAGATTTTCTTCACCCCTTCTCCACTATGAGACACCCATCCTGGTTAGACTCCAGCCTCCCAGCAAGCCTCCCCGTTGCACTGTTGAGATCTGATCCACTCTTAGAACAAGCACAGATAGAAGTGACTTGATATGCACAAAATGTCAGTTTCTACCCAAGCCAGCATCATCACCACTACAGGCAATTAGGTTTTTCTTGAATGACACAATGAATGATGAAAGAAAACTAATAGACATCCTGACTTCCCATGAATCATTAAGGGGAATATTCATGTTTGAAAAAATAGCGCACAGTATAATTTAGTTCATTTTAATTGAAATTGGCTGAACACAAAGGAAACATGATATGAATGGTTTAAGTCATTTTGTGCATTCAAAATAAGAGTATTTAGAACATTTCAGAACAATCTCTCAGAGAAAAACATGATTTCATGATAAAAATAATACAAATGTCTGGTGACATTTTACATGTATTCGCAATCCCTCTTTCTTCCCCTTTTGCAGGTCCAACACTTCAGGCCACATACATAATGCAAAACAAGAAAAAAACTAGCCACATTGACACGTTGGATTTTATTACACTTTTCAAAACTGTACAAAGAGCACATGTGCATGAGTTAAAAAACACAAGGGAAATGTAGGTGTTAAAAAAAGAAATACAAAATAAATCTGAGACATGAAACAAAAAAATTCCATTCTGTGAACTGAAATAAAAAGGTATCTTGCTTACTAAAAAAGTGTTATTTCAATATATTAAGTCTTTTGATTAGGAATACAGCACAAGACTTTCTTCACCTATTCGTTAACACATCAGACTCAGTCTCACTGAAGAGAGGATGAATCATGACATTACCTTACCGGCCACAGGCAGGTGACTAAATGTGCATGGATATGGTACAATGTCTGTGAGGTATTACAATAAATAAATCTTTATTAGCTGTTCAATAAAGCCAGCAGTGGACGTCACCATTTCAACTTTACTGTCAACAGGGAGACTCAATTGCCGGCCTCTTTTTGCCTCGATGACTTTCTGTGAGGGTTTTTCACACTTAGAAAAAGAGAGAAGACAAAGTATTTGAGAAATAGCATTAAAAGGCAAAATGCCATGGTCAGCTTACATGTACATAAAAGCCTGTGTGCTGAAGAGGGGCTGTGACAGACACACGAAGGACCATGGGTGTGGTCACACTAGAATTCATGTTAAAATATTTCAGAAAAGGCTCAACTACCAGCATGCCCACCTTTTTGCTTCGTGTCTACATGACTGTGGTGGAGAGATGCAGCTGAGGTGTGCTGGGGGCTGAGGAGGCAGGCACAGGGGCTCCACGCGACATGACCTTGGCTGCCTCTCCCATCCAGTCACCCTCTGTCCTGGCTTCCCAATGACTCACAATCCGGGAGCTTTTTCCTTCTATTGTTAAACCATCAGGCAGATTTGCTGCCACTACAATGTACTTCAATTGCCTTCTATTTATGAGGTTGAAATGATTTTATTTGATGACTTAAGGGCCTTAACAATGTGTTCCACTTTAGAGCCCATTAGGCATGACTGTTTTGGATGTACAGCAGCTTTCACCTCAGAGGCTCCAAAAGTGAGGGGCTGCAGTGGACCTGGTACCAGACAGTGTGGGCCTGAGCCCCAGCGCTGCCACGTCTAGCTGTGCAACCTTGGATAAGTGACCTATTCTATGTCTCTGCTGCTTCAAATGTAAAATGGAGGTGATAACAGCACTTGCATCTTACAGGACTGCTGCCCTTTTAACACAGGTTCATACTTACCATTAAAACAATGACATGTGACTGACATGTAGACATTCTGGCTAAGTAAACTAACATAAATTCATCTGCATTCTTTAGAAATTTAGAAATCTGAGGTATTTTTCAAACCGTACAAATGTATACCTATACAAAAAATGTTAAGACATTTGATATTAATAAAATGTGACTGATAAATTCATGCAAGTAAGCCAAATCTGGCTATACTTACACTCTTATTCTTTGAATTCTACTTTGACTCTACTCAAAGGAAATCTCCATACTTAACTACTTTGTTGTTACGGTTTCATTTCAAACACTTACTTTAACAAAAGTAGTACTCATAGTTCTAAAAGTGGTTTCTCGCTGTCCTGTTTTTCTTCAGCTTCTTCAGATCCTACATGGCGGAGAAAGGGAAGAAGAAAAAGTATTTCATTCCATTATAGTAACAAACTATTTTAAATAAATATGTTTAAAATTATAACACATACACACAAAAACATTAAATGTTTAATCCTCAAGAGATTTAGGTTAACTGCTATTTGAAAGTTTTAGTTTATTTCTTGTAAGATGAAAACTTTTAAACAATAGTCTATCACTTACACTAATCTGTCAAAATGGATTTCACTTATGTACTAAGAATATTCATGCAGATCAATAATTATTATCAATCACTATTCTTCCTCCACCTCTTTGCTGATGAGCTTGTATATATTTTTTACATGCAAAAATGTTGAGCTTGGTACAAATAATCGAATCTAAGTGTTTCTAATAATAGCTGTGGCAGATGAGTGAGACAGCAGTGAGAGAGCACTATGGCAGTGACCACCGTCTGGACCTTCTGGATCAATGTCTCATAAGCTTCAGGATATTCCTAGATTTGACCTGGTCATTCCACTCTGGAATTCTTTCCTTAGGATAGACCTATCCCTGAGGAAATAATGCTTATTATTCATTATGTAGATTTTCTCTCTAAAAATTAGAAAAGAAAGCTAAGTGTCTGATAATAGAAGAAAGGTTAATACCATAGTTCCATAAAATATCTTGCATCCACTTAAAATGATGGTTATATAGAATTTATAACATGAAAAATGCATATGCTGTAAGGTAAAAGCAAATGTATAACAAATAAAACTTTATATGCCATGAGATCACATCTGATAAAATTAAAAACCAAATATATGTGTGCAAATGAGAAAGAGTAGAAGAAAATAACCATGTAACTTTTATATATTTTTCTGGATATGTCAACATTTCTACAATAAACCTGAATTGTCTTTATTATTTTTAAATTATATATTTAAAAAGCAGAATACGAATAATACAGGCAGCATGGGCACAATGATGTGAGATTAAACACACACACACACACACACACACACACACACACAAGAAGCAAACTAAACTGTCAACACTGATGTTACCAAATAGTTTGAAGGATACATGATTTCTAATTTTTGTTCTTTCCACTTTTTTAAATGCATGACTTTCATAATCAGGGAAGGGAAATTAAAAAAAGGGGAGGGGGCCCTGAGAGAAGACCAAAGTAGTAGGTGAGAGATGCCACCAATTCACATGTAAAAGCTGCAGCCTCTCTCAACTGCACCTGAACCTTATTAGATAACATACTTTATAAAGGACATTCTTTTTTCCTTAGAAGAATGTCTACCTGAATTAGAGCCAAGAACAAATTTGGTATAAGGAAAGAATGCCTGATAATCTGAAGAGAACATTTTAACCTCATAAATGTCACATGGTTAGGTTGAATTTGTAGTAAAATGAATAGGTAAAGACTTAATTGTTGAAGGCTTTACTTTCTAGCCTATTAACATGCTGTCCATCGTAGAGACAAGAGGTGGTGAACTGCCTGTCCTCACTGTGGAAGGAGGCTGAGGAAGATGGTCACACGAGATCTTCCTGTTCCCAGGCTCACTTTAACCTGCCAGGCCAGCGGCACTGAAACCACAATGAGTTGCCATGTCTTGGAATTGTTTGGGAGTCCTAAATAAAGCTAAACCCTTAATTAAAACTTAACAATATGTCTTCTTTACATATTTTAAAAGGGACTTCTGGCTACGGCCAAGTGAAGAAGTCAATAAATCCTCTCCCTGAAAAGCACCCCCAAAATGTGGCAAAATGGGCAAAACTAGCCATCTCACCACTGGAGAAATGATCAAAAGCATACAACAACTGGAGAAATGTTTACGTTTGAAACACTGCAGAATTCAGAGAACAGCAGTCGTGTCTCGCCTGGAGCTGCTCCTGTTCTTCTCCAACCTCCCAATACCCAGCTCAATGGCCATGGAGGTTCTGCCAGGGTGGGGCAGGCCATGGGGACTGGCAGCAAAGCTACTCAGCTGAAGGGAAATCACTTAATTTGGAGTGGGGAGCCATGCTCATGCCCAGTGACACTGACAATGAAGTGACAAATTCAGAGGCAGGTGAACAGAAAGGGCCAACTACTCTGGGTGCCTGAGTTGTGGTCACCACTGGGACAAGCATATGCCCAGCTGGGGTTGTCTCCGTGCACAGAGGAGACCCAAGAGAGCCCAAGCCAGCCAATTAGCCTGAGTTCTAAGCATATGCAGACAGAGTAGGAAAGGACTTAGCAGAAAGTAAAAGCTGGGGAGGACTTGAAAATGGCCTGAACTCTGAAGGTGCTATCCAACCCATGTAGATTTCTACCTGGCAGAGGATGGAAGCCTTATGTTTCAGTGCAATCCTCAGTGTAATCACTAGCTAGGCTCTGTCTAATCAGTAAGCTCTAGACACGGGTAACTCCTAGGAAGCTAGGCTTAAAAATACAGACAAGAATTAATTAATGGACAATAAAACAAGAAGTAGCCACACATCCCAGGGTGTATAGATTTCACAGATTTAGCACAGATGATTTACTAAACAAATAAAGAGCAATAACAGTAAGCTTTTCGGAAAAAAGTCAGAACCCAGAGTTACTTTATTTTCAGCAAAATACTTTTCATCAAAAAATACAAGATAGGCAAAGAATCAAGAAAGTGTGACTATTCCCAGGAAAAAATGACAGTCAAAACAAATTATCTCTGAGTGAGAGAAAAAGACTGAAGAAAGGTTGAAGCACTCAGAGACATCAAGCATATCAACCAACCATGTAATGGGAATCCCAGAAGGAGGAAAAAGTCAGAAAAATGTTTGAAGAATTAACGGTTCAAATTTCTCAAACTGGCTGAGAAATATTAATCCACATATTTTATAAGGAGAATAAACATAGATTAGGATATATACAAAGAGATCCACATGCAGATACATCCGTGTCAACCTGCTGAAAGCCAAGGCATGCATTCAAATGAAAACACAACATATCAAAATTCATGTGATGTCACTAAAGTAATTCCTAGAGGAAAATTTATGGCTTTCAATGGCTATATAAGAAAAGAAAAAAAAGTATCAAATCAATCATATAAGTATTCACCTTAAGAAAGCAGAATTAAAAAAATAAAAATTGAAGAAGTAAATCGGGGGGGCAGAGCAAGATGGCCGAATAGGAACAGCTCCAGTCTCCAACTCCCAGCACGAGCGACACAAAAGACCGGTGATTTCTGCATCTTCAACTGAGGTACTGGGGTCATCTCACTAGGGAGTGCCGGACAATCGGTGCTGGTCAGCTGCTGCAGCCTGACCAGCGAGAGCTGAAGCAGGGCGAGGCATCGCCTCACCTGGGAAGCGCAAGGGGGAAGGGAGTCCCTTTTCCTAGCCAGGGGAACTGAGACACACAACACTTGGAAAATCGGGTAACTCCCACCCCAATACTGCGCTGTAAGCAAACCGGCACACCAGGAGAATGTATCCCACACCTGGCCGGGAGGGTCCCACGCCCATGGAGCCTCCCTCCTTGCTAACACAGCAGTCTGCGGCGATCTAACCGCAAGACAGCAGCGAGGCTCTGCGGCGATCTAACCGCAAGACAGCAGCGAGGCT
>NW_012115511.1:4567516-4648755 GCF_000951035.1 Colobus angolensis palliatus
TGAAAATTTGTACAGCCCAATAATGACTGTATCTAATGAAATATTGTAATTAAGTAAACAGCTATATGTTTTACCACCACTTTAGCAATAATAATGTTTTATGTTGAGAAAAAAAAAATAAAATAAAATAAAAATTGGTTTGGCACAAAATCAGTTCATAGTAAACTGATTTTAGCAAATGTGTCAAATCAGTTCAATGGGGAAAGGTGGTCATTTCAAGAACTGGTGCTGTTCAACTGAATATCCAAAAGCAAGAGAATGATAATCCCTTACCTCCTCCATATTTAAAAATTAATTCAAATGTATTGTAATCTTAATTGAACGATGTAAAACTATAAAACCTTTTAGAAGAAAATGTAGGAGAAAATTTTCATGTCATAGAGTTAAGGTAAAGAGTTTTTTAGATATGACCACAAATACATTATCCATCAGAGAACAAATTCATAAACTACACTTAATCGAAATTTAAAACTTGTGCTTCAAAAGACTCTGTGAAGCAATGAAAAGACAAACAATAGACTGGGAAAAAGATTTGCAAATCATATATGAAAGCACTTCTATCTAGAATGTATAAAAAATTCTTACAATTCAATAATAAAAAGACAACACAAAGATACGGCAAAAGACTTGAGATAGATTTTTCTCTAAATAAGACTTATGAATTACATATAACAGAAACACGAAAAATATCTCAGTATCACTGCAGACATACAAATTAAAACCACAATGAGATACCACTTTAAACCTGCTAGCCTAGCTATAATGAAAAAGACCCAATACTAAGCATTGGTGAATATATGGAGAAACGGAAATGCATATACAGTAATCCCCCTTATCCCTGGATGCAGATAGTACTGTATCCTATATGTTTTTTCTTATACATATATAACTATGAAAAAGTTTACTGTATGACAAACATGACAAAGTTCAGCATGTGATTTTTTTTTCTTTTCTTATTAAGGTGAGAACTGTCACTTTTTCACTTAAAGGAAGCACTTTATGGTTTCTCTTCGGCATACATGAATTGCCAGAAGTACTACTTTGCCATTGTTAAGTGAAATAAGGATGACTTGAACACAAGCACTGTGACACTGGGATGGTCGATCTGATAACCTGGATGGTTCCCAAGTGACTACCAGGTGGGCAGTGCACACAGTATGGATCTGGACAGAGGGATGATTCCCATTCCAGGCAGGACGAAGGAGGAGAGTGTGGGATTTCATCATGCTACTCAGAATGGCACACAATTAAAAACTCACGGACTGTTTGTTTATGGAATTTTCCATTTAATATTTTCAGACCTCAGTTGACCTCAGGTGAGTGAAACTGTGGATAAGAAGGGACTACTGTACATTGTTGGAGGGAACGTAAAAGAAAACAGCCACGATCAAGAACAGTTTCACAATTTTAAAAAAAGTTAAACAGAAACTTGCCATACGACACAGCAAATCCTTTCTTAGAAATCTGTTCAAGAATAATAAAAATAAACATCCACACAGAGGCATGTATGTGAATGTTCATAGCTGAATTACTTATGATAACCAAAAGGTGGAAACAATCTAAATGTCCATCAACTTGTGGATATAGACAAAATGTTGTATATCCATAAAATGGAACAATATCCAGCTATAAAAAAGAGCAAAACACTGATATGCTACAACATGGTTGGTCCTCAAACCTTATGCTAAGCAAAAGAGGCTGGATGCAAAAAACCATGTATCATATCACTACATTTACATTAAATGCCCAGGAAAGGTAAATTTGTCAAGATACAAAGAAGATGAGTGGTTACTTAGGATTAGAGGTAGAAGTGGGGATTAACTGCAAATAAGCATGGAAGAAGTTTTTCAAATGATGAAACCTTTCCAAAATTACATTGTAATATTGATTAAAAATTTATAACTTTACTAAAAATCATGCAATTATACATTTACAATGGATGAATTTTATTATATGCAAATTACACCTCAATCAAGCTTTTTTAAAAAGTGAGTATTATTCAGTATCCCTGGTAATGATTTTTCAGTAATTTTCAAAATTTTAATTAAAAGGTGGAAAAAACTGTGTTTCAAATCTATTCACTACACACAGGGTGATCATAGAAACGATCATCTAAATAAGAACACTGCTGAGAGATACAGGGCTTCTAATAATAACTACATGCGGCAACCAGAAGAAGGCAGGGCTGCTGCAGGCAAACCAGGATGCATGACTACTCTGGGGAGGTGGCAACTTAGAACTGTAAAGAATGCCTTATCTAGACTTGCGCCGGACAGGCTATATGATGCAATTGAGCAATTCCTCATTTTAAGTTAGTCTTTCCATGGTCTAGGAGGTGAAGAATTACCCTTTCTTTAGCTTCACAACTGGTTCATTTAAGCTCTCTGACCACACATAATTTCAACCCAGTCATCTGACAGAGGATCATACTTTCTCGTTCTTTCCACTTAATACACAGGGATGCAGGATGTGGTCTGATCAACAAGCAAGCCTGCAAACAGACTATTTTTATATCCTTTACAAGTGTATCTAATAAACTGTGACACTAAAATTCAGGCTGTTCCTTCACAAGGAAAAGTGCTAACATTTTTGTTTATGGTGCCTCCTATTTCTTTCCCTTTCTTTTCATCCCTTTCTTCAACAGTTATAAGTCTAATATAAGCCAGGTACTGTATTAGGTGGTGGAGAAAAAAAAAAGACAACAAAAGGCACGTGAGGCCTTTTTCAGACGCCCTCATGTGTACCAGGGAAGTCAGTGCTGTAGCAGGGCAACAGCAGCTTAGAACATCAGCTACTGAAAGGCTTGAATTTTTAGCTATTGGCATAATGGAAAAGTTTTGCTCTAGAGTAGTCTTTTTTTTTTCTAGGTATATTAATTCCAGTAACAGTTTTCATTTTTAATTCTTTCCTAAATTGAACATTCAGACAATGCAAATATAATAAGGTAGTCCACTCTGACCCCTCCTTCTCTGCCCATTAGTAACCTGTCTTTTGTCAAACAAAGCAGCTACACAGTGGAACACCAAGAAAATATTTTGTTCTTGTTTACCTTCCTAACTCAAGGAAAGGGTAATGCTCCAGGATACCACTAGGTGGTGGTAAATGATAAAGGTGAAATGCGGACGGATCCCAGAACTAGAAAGCTTAATGAGGCATGCTTGAGGTGGTGTTCCTCATGTCACTACTGTTCTACATTCTGAACTCTAGTTAAGAAAATACATTAGTACTGGGAACCTGTATTAGTCTTAGAAAAAGAAGTAGAGATGCATGAACTCTAATATGAATTTCCTTTTTTCAAAGAGTAAAGTCCTATGACACAAAACTTCTCAATGAAATAATCCTTATGAGGTAATAAAGAATTTAATACTTAATTCTAGTTTTTACTGTTATAGAAACAGATTTCCTACTAATCCATATCTGTATCTCATCTGGCTCCAGTTTCTGTGTTGTATGCTTCTTTCAGATCCAACACCAATAGTCTGGAATCTCAAGTTACTTGGAGTTCCTCCAGCACACTGATATTTCACACTGCTGCACCTTCAATCATTCATGGCTCTTTCTGTCTGGAATCTGTTTTATCACTGTGTGTGTGCGTGTGTGTGTGTGTGTGCGTGAGTGAAAATATTAACTAGGCCTAATGTAGGGAATAAAATGGTGTAGTCTCTAAATTGAGTTTACTACTCTCCCAGCAGTAGAAACAGACCAGGTCAGTGCTGAAGGCAGTGCAGACAACACAGGATGACAGGGCTGTGGAAGAGGTTCCAAAGAACATGCCGAGGATGTTCTAAGACTGTTGGGAGAGACGGGAAGGGTAGGCATGGCTGGCAAGAACCTGGGAACATGTGAGCAGACACTAAGATTGCAGAGGACATCATGTTCGGAATGGAAACAGCAAGGTGGACAATGGCTGGAGGGCTCTGGAGCACAGCATTTTCACAAGAGCTCTGAACAGCACACGAGAAGGCAGTCACAAGGTGAGAAACTAGACAACTGGTGACAGTGCCCCCAGGGGCACTTCCAGCCAGGCTAAGATCTACTGATTTCTTGATCCTTTAGGCTACTGAAGGGCTTTTGAGCAGAGGAATGGCATGACCAAGTCTATATTTTCATAAACACCAAGAAGCTAATATACTTTAGCAGTTATAAGCGTGAACTCTAGGACTGGACCCCAGGTTAAATCCCAGCTACACCACTTATTATTAATATGATGTTGGGCAAATTGCTTCAATTCTCTGTGCCTCATTTGCTCATCTCTACATTAGGGATAATATGAGTTTTACATCACAGAGTGGAGCCACTTAGCAAACATCTAATATGCCAGGCATTAAAAATATGAAAATGGGTTAGATACAATCTTACAAGAGAACAGTGGTAAGACACAGAGTTGTAAAAATGAATGTAATGGATTAGACACTATGGTTTGTGATCTGTATCTCAGAAGATAAGCAGACAAGGCAGGAATAAATGAGTGAATATTAATAAAGCTTAGAACAGCACCTGACAACTTTAAAAAGTGTTAGCAGTTTTAAAAATAGTGTTTACCAAAGAAAAATATATTTAACATAAAATTTACCACTTTAACCATTTTTAAGCGTGCTGTCCAGTGCATTAAGTTCATCTATGCTGTTGTGCAACCATCACCAACATCCACCTTCAGAATGGCAAGCCCATTCTGAGAATTTGACTTCTCTAGGTATCTCATCTAGTGAAATCATATGACAGCCCTTTTGTGTCTGGCTTATTTTACTTAGCATAGTGTGTTCACAGTTCATACATGTTACAGCATGTGTCAGAATTCTATTCTTTTTTTTTTTTTTTCTTTTTTAGTAGAGACAAGGTCTCACTATGTTGCCCAGGTTGGTCTTGAGCTCCTGGGCTCAAGCAATCCTCCTACCTCGGTCTCCCAAAGTGCTGGGATTATAGGCATGAGCCACTGTGCCCAACTTTCCATTACTTTTTAATGCAGAACAATATTCCATTGGACATACATACATGTTGTTTATCCATTCATCTGCTGACAGCTATTTGAGTTGTTTCCACCATTTAGCTACTGTGAATAATGCTGCTATGAGCATGGGTATACACATATCTGCTGTAGTCTCTGCTTTCATTTCCTTTGGGTACATACCCAGGGGTAGAACTGTTGAATCATATGGTAACTCTATGTTTAAGCTTTTACAGAAACACCATACTGTTTTCTACTGGGGCTATACATTCTCACTCATAATGCACAAGGGGTCCAATTTCTCCATATCCTCATGAATATTTATTTTCTGCCTTTTTGTTTGGTTTTGCTTTCTGTAATAGTCATCCTAACATGTATGAAGCGGTATCTTGTTGTGGTTCTGATTTGCATTTTCCTAATGATTAGTGATGTTAAGCATCTTTTATGTGCTTATTGGCCATTTGTGTATCTTCTTTGGAGAAATGTCTATCAAAACCTTTGCATTTTTTAATCAGGTTGTTTATTTTTGTTGTTGAGTGTAATTATTATTTTTAACAGAGCACTCTGGTTGCTGGTTAGTGAAAGACAAAACCAGAGGCAGGGAGACAAAGGCTGTTGCAGAAACTGCAGAAAGTAATGCTGAAATGAGGCTGGAGCTGATAAGAAGTGGCAGGATTTGAACGAGAAAATGGAGGTAGAAAAGAGGGAGAGAGGATGGAAACAGCTTCGTGAATTATGAATATGCAAGAATGGGGTGGAGCCAACAGTGAGGCTCTGGTGTTTGACCTGGGCAACTAGGTGGACAGTGCTGCCTTTCTCAGACATTGGAGTCCAAGAGGGAGGTTGGTTTGGTGATGAACCGGAATAATGAGAGCACTGAGACCCTTCCCCTTGTCTGTGTGTCTTCTAAGATACATATCACAAACCACGTGTGTGTCTTCTAAGATACATATTACAAACCACAGTGTCTAATCACTCCTCCATGACATTTATTTTTACAACTCTGTGTCTTACCACTGGTCTCATGTGAGACTGTGTCTCACCTATTTTCATATCCCTAATGCCTGGCATGTTAGATGTTAGCTAAGTACACTGAGAAATAGAGGGGGTAGGGAGAGGGAGGAAGAGCAGAGCTTTTGAATGACAGAAACAAGCATAAATAATAATGAAGTTTTTTACCTGCTTCAGATTCAGGAGGGGAATAAAACTGACCATCAGAAAGACCACCAGGTATAAGTGCTGCTCTCTCTGAAGCATCCTGAACTATCAGGAGTCCTGGAAGAGAAGAAATTCAGATGTTGGGAGTAAGGTCACCTTTCTGGTAGCTATTTGGCAAGATTAAGTAAAATAAAATGGTATTATTATTATAATGAAATACCTTTAGAAAAAGAGGTACTTTAAAAATTTTTCAACCAAACAATAAGTTTCATTAACAAACGACACACAATACTGTAAGGACAGATAACTAAGTAGCTTAAATAAGTGCCTCATGGTGCTGAGCATGGTGCCTCACACCTGTCATCACAGCATTCTGGGAGGCCAAGAATGGAGGATCGCTTGAGCCCAGGAGTTTGAGACCAGCCTGGGCAACATAGCAAGACCCTGTCTCTACAAAACATTTAAAAACTAGCCGAGTGTGGTAGCGCATGCCTGTAGTCCCAGCTACTGGGGAGGCTAAGGTGGAAGGATTGCTTGAGCCCAGTAAGTAGAGGCTGCAGTGAGCCATGATTGTGCCACTGCACTTCACAAAGTGAGACTCTGTCTCAGAATAAATAACTGAGTATTTACATCTTTCCCTTGTGAATACCTGCCTTCCTACAAAAAAAAAGTACAATTTCAAAACCAAAACACAAAGTAAAATAAAAAACACAGTCAGCTCCTACAAATGGTCTGCTGGCTACATCTCATTAGAGAGATGCCAGATGTAAAGTGCAATACAGGGATGGCCTTTTATAAATATATAAAGAACAATTAAGATGACAAACGAGGAAATATTTATGCAACAAGAAGGTTTCAAAAGAAAAAAGTATCTTAAAAAAGCAAAGAAAAGGTAAGAAAGCAGGACGTGGACAGCTGAGGAACAGTAACACATGCAAGGCCATCAACACTTAAGTTCTTTTGACTGAAAGCTGAGTTAACCTTAGGATAGAGTAGGAGGAAGCACCAGGTCAAATAGTAGATGCCAGGTATGTGTGTCATACATGCTACTGACAATGAAAATAAATGCTATTTCAAAAAATTTCATTAATTGTGTGTTCTGCTTTATTAGTCACTTTGAATGGGGTTTAATCTCATAACCATTCAAGCCTCAGTCATAGTTATAGTTGATAGGTTTTCAATAAAGTTCAGTTTCGTATTTATATACAATTAAAAAAGACTTTAATTAGCTTTACTTATAACTTCTCCACAATACACTTTCACAAAGGAATAGAGGGCACAGGATAGAAGGTACACCTCAGTCTGATTAACGGGTTTTTAAAATCTACTCTTGAATTGTAATTCTTTTCTTACATATTTCTTCTGTGTAAATGAGATTTTCCAAAATAAAACCACGTGCAAGATTATTTTGCATCCTGCTGCTTTTTGAAGTTATAATCATGCTTACCTTTCTATAAGATACTTTTTTTTCCTATGAGGCAAGGCAAATTGAGCCAGATGACTGGCAGAGGCATAAAACCAGCATGTCTTGAAACTGCATGGGTGTCTGAAATGAGCTTTGATTGTTTCACCCTTAAGATGGGTGGGTGGAGCATGTGGGCTTCCATTAAGGACATTATGTGGAGAAGAATTCCAGCTTGGTAATTGACCATAAAGCTTAATCAATCATTTGGTCTTCCTAGTGAATATTCTGGGATACTCAAAGCCATGATGAGATTATAGCAGCTTTGGCAGGACTCATGAGTACACCCTGTTAGCTATGACTCAGCTACTCAGAGGATGGTGAAAGGCTGAGCTTCGCTCTGGATTGCTGTCATCCTCCTGTGAATAATCTTCATCCTAAACCCACCAATGGTCCTCAGCCCGAGGCATTTAACTGTTCTAACCGTGGCCCATCTGAAGCCACCAAATGCTGTATGGATCACAATGGGAGACTTTGGAGAATCACTGGCTTGTATTTAGAATAGTTGCTTCTACTCACTTAATATTGGTTTTATTTTCTCTGCCCCTAAACAGGACAGTTCTGTCTATATGCACAAAATGCTTCCCCTAAACAGGACAGTTCTGTCTATATGCACAAAATGCTTAGTGTCCTGCCTATTTCTAATAGGGAGAAAAGAACAAGCTGTCTGGGGAGAAAGAAGTGCTGGCTATTTTTTGTTATTGCTTGAATGCTCTTTACACCAGTGTTCACAGTTTCTTCCAGGGGAAGCCTGGCCCAATAGCTGGAGAGAGGAGCTGCTTTCTATTATTTACCCTTTCATCCACCCAACTCTTCTCTCGATTTCTGCTGTAGCCACTAAAGAATGGAGACCCCACCACTGCCTAACTCTACCCATTTGCAGCCTGATTCACACCAAGACACCACACCTCTTCCTCCCAGCTTGGTACCCAGTCCGTCTCAGGAGGCTGACTCTGAGAGGAACTTACTGTTTTCTTCTTCTGCTTCTTGAGGTAACACTTTGAAATCCAGGAACCATGTCTCAATCCAGGCAAGGATGAATGAAATGATGGGCAGCACATAGCCAAAAGCCCCTTGAGAGAAAAGCTGGAAGAAAAGATATGACCAGGAAAGGGAAATGCAGTTACCACAAACTCACATTGGACAACGAGGCTTCATCACTGAAGATGGTAACTGTACAGAAAAAGTGGTAGGCCATACCTTTGAAAGGATGACTTTTGCTAGTAAAAAGGCACTGGTCACTGCCGTTGTCAACTGCAAGACACATAATCCAGCACTGTTCACATTAGGCATCTCACACTGTGAAGGTACCTCCCTCTTCACAAGAGACCCATCTGAGCTAGGAGCAGGCAATGCCTGAAAAACCTGTGCCTAGCCTGGCTCCTTCCCATATCACTCAGTCTCTATCCCCTAGACCCACACTGCAGCAAAACGGGCTTCTATATGTGACACAATCCCTAAATGACTGCATGTGGTTTCTCCTCCCACATTTCAGCAGGCTGGTGTGCTAGGCAACTAAGATTTATCTACCAGAAGGTACAATTCCAAAGCCTCTACAAGCACATGAACAGACCTACTGGTAAAGTGCATAGGTAGGGCTCTTGCCAGGGGTTGTGAAGTCCAGAGATACCATAATACCTGAGCCTTGTCACTGTCTCCTTCAACTAATATTTTTAGCATGGTGAAACTTCACCAAAATGAATACCAATAGTAGCTTGATCGACAGAAGGGAGGACAGGGAACACCAAGTATCTTGCTCAATAAGTATTATCAAAGTTGCAGAAACAGACACACACACACACACAGAGTAAGCTGCTTGGGAGAGGAGGTGGTTTAGCATTTCATATTCTGACACTAATTAACTTTACAGGCTCACACTAAGTGCTCTTTAGATACCAGCTGACTTCTCCTCCTTCCAGCTTCTAGACTCTTCTCTGCAAATGTTTTTTAAAGCAAGAATCAGAAGCAATAAAATGATTTGCTAAATTAGACTTATTCTTCAGATAATGTGAAAGCAGATATTGAAGATACTGTCTTACAGCTCTCACTGAATATACATGTCATACACTTTTCTAAAACAAACATTGAGAGGGCTGGTCTGACAAATACTAGCATACACATGGGAACTCAGGAACATAACATCCCAAAGGGATCTGTTGTAGAAAATGCAGAAAAATGGGAGGGTACAATCATCAAAAGCTATGATGATATCAGCAAAAGATTATTCAGGAAAGGGAGTCAAGTCTGGCCAAGACTGTCAGCCTATATCCATGAAGTGAGAGCTTCTGGATTAACAGATGGTCTGACCACTGCCCAGTGATTCTGAGAATGCTCAGAAGAGATGGTCCAGACAGATATCGCCCCCTAGTGGACTCAGGAGGGCAGCCTGGGCCACCCAGACCTGAGGTCTTGTCCTCTAATGGCAGAACTGCAGGTTATTTCTGAGCAGTTCTCTCTAGTCTGAGGAGCTCCACGTTTTCTTCCCACAGAACTGACTTATTAAAGCTGTGCAAAAGGCAAATATTCAGACAACTGTCAGGCAGAATTGCTAGCAATTCTATCAATCTCTAAATATTTATTAAGAATACCAAAGCTCTCTGTGCTAGATGCAAGGAAACAGAGGAGTAAAAAAGTCCTTGTCCTTGAGAAGCCCAAGGCAACAACAGAAAGATTGAGAGCTTTTCCCTCCAAGATGGGGGGTTGTGGGGAAGAAAGAAGGGGCTAAGGCAATTATCTAAATAAGTACGGACCATGTCATGAAAAACAATCACTAAGCAGTTTCAACCAAGTAAGACATTTTCCAAATATCTCTGTGACAGATGTACTACTCCCATCTCTTATTTGCAAAATAAGGTAGAGGGTGGCTTGGTGCTTGGCCAATAATCACTGTTGGGCTTCTAGATTCCTCATTTGGCTCAGCACCAAGAGACAAATCTAGTTACTCATTAACACTGGAAAGAAGCCCTGGAGTATTAAACCTACTTAAGTATGGAGGAAACGGGACTCAGGAAAGCTAGTGGGATTCCACCTGCATTAGAACTGTATCTTCTCCAGCCCAGGCCTGTAGAGAGTAGGACCTGGCCACCAGCACTGGAGGCGATGACCCACTCAAGCAGGGCATACTCACCGCTATTGCCCACCAGTGGCGCAATCTGCACACAGCATATGCAAGTATTAACACTTTAAATCGAAAAACTGCCAAAAGCTGAAAGCAAGAAAAGAAAGAGATGTTTTAAAAAATATACATAAAAATGACATAGCTTTATGAAGAAATTACCAGACTGTCTTGTGATTTAGCTGGAGACTAACAGGGACTAGCACTGCTCTGTAGACCAGCATTTGGGAATCCCTGCTCATAGCAAATTAGGTCTCACATTAATCTCCCTTTATGAAAGAAAGAACAAGGCAAGAAAAAAGAAAAGATGGCATTTTCATCATCCTATTATATAAATAGGTGAATTTTCCTTTCAGTGACTAGATATGTCAACGGGTTCTATCTCAGTCATTTGAAAGAATAAAGGCTCTCCAACAAGAAAATAGGAACGACTCCTTATGCTGCCCTCCCTTATCTGTCATTAATCTTTTATTTCCTTGAGATGGTCAGAAAATTCCTTATTTAGAGAGAGAGAGCACTGAATGGTGGGGAATTAAAAGAAAAGGAAAATATGGTCAGTGTTCAAAAGAGGAAAAAAGGGCATAGAATTTGAAGTCCATTTAGAGGAAATCTGCCTTTTGGGTCAGTTTTATCACATCTGAAATGAAACATAAAAAATACTTACAAATATATCAAAATACGAAGAATAGTAGTCATACTGCATCACCTCCTTCTCTAATGTGTTCTCAATGCCTCCATTCACCTAGAAAGGAGAGTAAGAAGCAAAAACAAGGAGAGGTTTATGTGTGGAATTAAAACAAGGGTAAGATTTCCTATCCAACTTTCCTGCCTATCTTCTCAGAACCCAGAAATCTTAAAGTACGGAAGAAAAGAACTCTCATAATTTTAATAGAAAAGGGCTGGATAGCACTTTCTGATTCCTCAATTCTGAATTCATTCATTCAACAGATATAACTGTATAGTGAAAAATAATAGCTTCTGCAGTTCATATTTGGGAAAATTAAAATGTTAAGAAAATTATTTTTTCCCTTCTAAGATAAAGTCTTCAATCATACAAAAGTATACTTTTAAAGGCAATTCACCTTTATCCAGGACTCCCTCACTTTCTGATCACTCTCCACAGTCTTAGGTCTTAGAAGGCCATGGCTCCCCTGACCTCCTGGCAAATGTCAGTGATGGCCATTAGCATGACACAGGATAGAAGTGTAAACATTCTCTGTGGTGGTTTCTCATTTTTATTTCTCCTGGCATTTAAACATTCTGCACTTTTATCAATTTAAGTATATTTTTAACATGAATAGATAACAAAATACAGTACTAGACTCAAACCTGATACAACTTTCTGTCCTCTCCCAATTCTACTGTCAAAATAAATCTTATATCATCAAGTTCAAAATTTGACAAATTAAACTATGGAGTTTAATACTTTTAAAAAATCAAGTAAGGGGACATGTGTTGGCAGCTAATGCAGCACCCAAGCAGGGTAACTGTCAGAGTCCCTGGATTAGCCTGATCAGAGGGAGCAGGACATGCAAAAGTAAATTCAAATTTCCAATTTGGAACATGGGCCTGGCAAACAAATGCAGAGTCTGAAAAAGGACCAAAGGAAGGACAGTTAACCAGAGACCTGGATAAGAGGGAAAACAATAAGGAACACCTTTGCCAGGTTCAAATTCGAATGAAAGTTGCCATAGGGAAGGGTATTCTTAGCTTAGATGTCATTTCACATATTTGTATTTGTTATGCAAATGAAAGCATAACATAAATACTATCCTGTGCCCTAAAATCCCTTAAGGAGGTCTACATTTCTTTGTAATTAGCTTGGATCCTCTGTAGACCTGCTTGGCTATAGACCTTTACAAATGAATAGAATTGAAAACCTGGGAGGAAAGAGGAATAATGATTGAAAGACACCCAGCCGTTTAGTCCCATTACTGTGTCTCTCCAGACTAAGGAAACTTGCCAATATCCAGAATATTAAAAGAATGATTATTCCAAGCAGCCTATAGCAAACAGGGGTTCTCTACCACTTAGAGACCTCCCCTTGATTCCTGGGAGAACAGGAATCAAAGCTGCCAATACAGTTTTGCAATAAATAACCCATAGCTTTTCACTAGTATCTGTATACTTCAAAATACTCTGATTTGGAGTTGCCTTCAAATAGACATTATCTAAAATTTATATTTCTATCCCTAACTTATACTCTAAATCCTCATTTCAAAATTTTTATCTCTAGCTCAAGATGTCTTAAATAAACTATCGTTAGTTTCATGCAAAATCCCTTCCCAGTCAGTTCTGGTACTACTCTCCTAGGTTTCATCACTGGAAACGTTAGAGTCATCTTTGCACACTGGGGATGATAAAATCAGCCTATCAACAAGTCTCACATTCCTTCCTTTAGTGACTCCCATGTTAGTTCTTTCCTTCCTATTCCCACCACCTTCAATGACATCCCACCACCTTCAATGACATTCCTGCAACAGCTTCTGAATTCATGTTCTTACTGCCAATCTGTCCCACCTGCACACCACTGCCACAATGATCTTTATCCATTCACCAAATATTTGCTGAGTATCTATTATGCACCAGGCACTGTTCTAAATATAAGAAATACTTCAGTAAACAAAATAATGTCTGTCTTCATGGAGATTATATTCAGGCAAGGTGAGAGAGATGGCAAGTAAGAAAATAAATGCTACACAGACAACAGAAGCAGGACAGTGTGACAGAACAATGAAGACATTTAAACTGATACTAGCAAGATAAGAAGTTGAATTCTACAAAATGATAAAGGAAATTAATCATTTCATATAGAAGAAACAACTAGTAGAAGGGTGCCAAGATAGAAAGGAGCTCATTCCTGTCTGAGAACAGAAGGAGGCAAGTGTGCTCATCTACCATGAGCCAGGAACAGAGGATGGGGAGGAAGTCTGAGAGGCTTCTGGGGACTCTGCAAGCCAAAGTTCGACATTTGGATTTTACTCTAAATGTCATGGCCTGCCAGTGAAGAGTTGTAACAGAAAGTGACATGATCTGACTTTTGTTTTTTACAGGTTACCCTGGCTACTGTGAGAAGAATGGATTGTACGGTGAGCGGAAGCAGGTGACCAGCCAGGAGTGCAGTTTGGATGAGTGATAATGTGGCTTGGTTGAAGCTGGAAACAGTGGAAAAGAAGAGAAGTGGTCATATTTTGAATATATTTTAGAGGCAGATTTGATAGGACTTACTTTTAAACTGGATATGAAGTATGAAAAATACAAAACAAACAAGCAAATCAAAAATGAGTTTTCACTTTTGGTCTGAGTCTCTGCGTTTGCTTACTGATGAAGAAGGGGGAAAGAAGGTGTGTGTATGTATTGGGGGAAGCATGTTAAGTCAGACATCCAACTGGACAGGTCAAGGAGGCTGTGATGTAGACTGTGAGTCACTGACTTCTGCAAAATCTCAAAATCATGTTGTCCATTCTGCTCCAGAATCTGTAACAGCTCTTCATTGCAGTAAACACAAATCCTTCTATATAGCTTTTAATAACTTGAATAATCTAGCACCAGCCTACCTATGCAATTTCATTTCCAATAGGCACCTTACTTTCTAGTCAGGTTAGTATTTTCTCGGCCTCTGCCCCATCCCCTCCAAACACAAGCACTTGAGCACACACTCCCCACACATAAGCACATACTCCTGCTTCAGTACTTCCATATACCTTGATCTCCAAACCTTCTCCCCAAGCTCCACACTGAAGGATCATCCTTCCCAGATCATCCTCCCATCTTAACTGCCACCTATCCTTCCAAATCCAATTCACAGTCCATCTCTTCCATTCACTCCCTCAAAGAGTCCAAGCCACTGATCTCTCTCATCTGAATTTCTGTTATACTTGGTCATCACAGTTTATAGAGCATAGTAGGAATGAGGTAATAGAATCAGAATTAGCAGGGTAATAAGTACCTGAAACTTAAATGTAACGATAGTGAGAAAACAGTAACTAGCATTTTCTTTTCCTTTTTCTGGGTTAAATTTATCTTAGTTATTAATAAATTACACAACCTATAATTGTGCAGACCTTTGTATCTTCAAAGGGGCTGCTGTATACATCTTTCCATTTGATCTTCACATGGACCCATGAGGAAGGCAAGACCAGTATTAGTTTGCTGAATTGATCAAAAGGCCCAGAGAACTTATTAAACAGCTTGCCTAAGGCCAAAGACCTGGTCACGAAAGCTCTAAGTCAAATTAGGAATGTTACGACATTTTCTAGTACATCAGTTAGAAAATAACAAGAAAAAAGTCACTAAGGACTGATAAAGTCTTTTTTTGAACCATAATCTCAATCAAGCATCAAAAGCTAAAAAGAAAGTCAAATTCCTTTCGACTGTCACTACTTTGATCCCTGTTCATACTGTCTACAGAGACTAGGAGAGAGTCTGCAGATGGAACAGAGTCTCAGGGAACCCAAACCATAATTAATACCAGATCCAAATTGGGAAATCAGTCTACTCAAAGGTGGGCCAAGAGGCCTTGGATAGAATCAAAACCATCCTTTTGACTGACCAAAAAGAGATCAGCAGCCCTAAGATCTTCTAGAAGAAAAATGAACTAAGGTGGTGTTAGGCTTCTCTGGCTCATCCAAGCCCTACACTCAAGGCTGGGATGGTGCCAGTCAGGTCCCTGGAGCACAGAGGGAAGGTGGCTAAGGTGGAAGTCATACATGGAGGCAAAGTACTTTGGTTATTGTTATAATTGCAGAGAACAGCTGGTTCCCCATATTCTAAAGGCCTAAGCACTCTTTATGACATTTTCTTTCTTCTTTTAAGACTACGTCACAAGGCAGTATAAGATTATGTGCCATATGTATTCAACTAAACTCTAAATTCCATGTAGTTTTTTTGGGTAGAGCTTGCAACACCTGATTTAGAAGCCTGTTCTCTGGCACTCAGTAAATGTAAAGACACTAATAATAATAATAATAATAATAATAATGGATTTGAATGATTAGAGTTTTATAGAGAGACAACAAAACAAAATGAATGGTACTGTGTGTAGTGAAAACGCCAGGTCAAGATTGACAATTCAAAACAAGTAGAACTAGAAAGTGGACACTAAAAAACAATCATACTAAAAAAAGTCATGATGTTCTTGCTTAAAGATCGTATACCCTTTTCCAATCTTTTAATTTTACAACTGGGGAAGCTAGTAGTTGGTGAAAAAGTGAGGATAAAAACACATTTCTAAATTGCTAGGCCTGGTGATTTTTCATTTATCATATGTTGCACGCAGATGTAAACAGATAACTTGTCTGTGAACAAGAACGGGGGGCAGCCTACTTCATTTCTGTTTGCCTGGAGGAAACAGAAAGGAGGGACATGAGAAGTGTGATCCCATGAACCCCACCACAGTTCTGCCTCATGATTTTCCTCATTTAAAGGCACATAGTGATATAAGCAGCCAAAGCAATGAATGCCTGGACTTGCTGTTGATGTTAAAATGATTTTTAAGTGTGCCCCCTTAAAATTACTGCTGTGTTTCCTGGTGCATTTCTGGTCGGACACGGTGGCTCACGCCTATAATCTCAGCACTTCGGGAGGCTGAGGCAGGTGGATCACGAGGTCAGGAGATAGAGAACAGCGTGGAGAACACAGTGAAACCCTGTCTCTACTGAAAATACAAAAAAATTAGCAGAGTGTGATGGTATGCACCTGTAGTCCCAGCTACTCTGGAGGCTGAGGCAAGAGAATTGCTTGAACCCAGGAGGTAGCAGTTGCAGTGAGCCAACATTGTGCCACTGCACTCCAGCCTGGGTGACACAGCAAGACTCCATCTAAAAAAAAAAAAAAAAAAAAAAAAAAAAAGATGCATTTCCTTTTCATCTCTCATCACATAGCTATAGTTTCGAAAACATATTACTCCTTTAAAATATACATTAAAATATTTTCTTTAATGTGCATATATAGAACAAATAGTTCTATACTATACTAATAGTTCTATACTAAATATACTATAGTTATATAGTAAAAAGAAACTCTAAATTACTATGTCATATCACTGTCCTGTCTGGTTATAAACAAAACTCAGGCATTCCCATAGTGCAAAATTAACAGAAGAAAAATCTGTAAACAGAAACTTAACAGTGGACTCATGTTCCACATCACTGTGATTATGAGACAAATATTATTTTCTAACGTAACTGTCTGCTTTCATAACGAGTTTAGTTCCTCTGTTAGGATTCGTGAAGAAATTAAATGAGATTCAGTGACTCTATTAAGTGATCAGAGTTTAGAATTGAAATTACTGCTATGAATTAGAATACTAATAAAAAATTAGGTTAAGATGTTGCTTCTTGCTGTTAAAAGACAAAATTTAAAATAATTTTCAAACGGGAAGCTCAGCATCTTTTCACATCTTCTGTATTGTAATAAATTCTCATAAAGCATCTAGCACTGTGCCTAGCAAAGAGTAACCCCCTAAAAATAAACAACAGGGAATAATTATTACTAACTAGGTCTTAGCAAACATTTCCTGGAAATAAATGAACTGCTGAAAATAGGAAAGCAGAGACTTTTTGCCTGTGAGGAAAACCTTCTGGAGGAGCTCACCTATTTGTTGGTAAGGAATGTAAACAATCAGAGCCAAGGCTTTGGGAAGAAAATACATATACTGGGTTAAATAAAAAATATTAAATGAGTTTCATCTGTTTATTTTGATTTTTATTAATGTGATAACTAGAGAATTTAAAATTACATATTTAATAGTTTGCATTATATTTCTATTGGACAGTACCGGTCTAAACAATTGGTTGGTAATACAGAATAACTGCATAAACCTCTGAATGCTTCCAGCACAACTTCTCTGGTGAAACATAAATAAGTAATCTCTTTGCAAGAAAGTAAAGAACAAACATACGCCAAATCTTAAATCTGGGAACTAGAAAAGTACACGAAACATCTAAAACATATTCCAAAAGCATTCTACATTTTCTGGAGGAAGGATGGGTAAACTTTTTCTGAAAAAGACTAGAGAATAAATATTTTTGCCTTTGTGGGTCAGAGGGTCTCTGTCACAACTATTCAACTGCAACTACTCAGTGCAAAAGCCAGCCATAAACAATATGTAAACAGACAGGCCTGGCCGTGTTCCAATAAAACTTTATTAAAGCAGGTCTACTGAATTTGTCTTACAGCCTATAGTTTGTCACCTCCTGTTACAGAGCAAAATACCAGGAATTCAAATTTCAAAATCCCAGACAACATGAGTTTTAAACTGACCACATTTGCTTTAAACAATAATACTAAAGAACAAGAAAGGTCCAAATCAGCAGAAGAGCAACGGCTTCATTTGGAAAAAGATGGAAATTACTAAATGAGACAAATGATAAGAAAAATGAACAAAAAAACCCTGTTGTCTCTGGAAACACTTCTTAAAAAGTCATGAAAGAACCACCAACTTACATTTAACTCTATTATCCACAGTAACGTTACAAATAAGAGGTCAAAGGTGACAAACAAACAGAAAGTCCTCCTGACATCAGATATGCCTTTCTTTTCCCTTCCTTCATAGGACTCAATCCTGGCCATGAGTTGTGTGGGGTTGATGGAATGGATGTTGCGCAGAGAAGCATGGGAGCTCTGGCTCCCAGTGAGAGCGTTCTCCATGTCTTCTGGCAGGTGGTTCATCCTGGAGGAGGGTTACAGGAGCCTTTTTCCAACCTCACCATCCCTAAAGAGAAGACACCTTTGGGAAATAAAATAGAGACACCATGTTAAATCCAAGCTGATCAAATATAACTGTGTTACCCTCTCCACTGTGCAACTATTTCTCTAACTGAACAACAGAGTACCTTGACTGATTTATGTTTTCATGAAGACATAAAGAGAAAGAGAAATGAGAGCAAAACATAATGTTTTAGAGCAGTACTACAAAACAGCTATTTTAGCAAAGAATGGCAATAGAGAAAAAGCAAATTGACTGTAGGAAAGGGTGAAGAACAGGATGTTAGCTACAATTGAAAGCAGTGTTCCTGATGACCTGGAGCAAGCCTCTTGGTGAACAACTCATGCCGGTTACCTTTCTGTGCCAGGGAGAAAACCTCCACAGTCCTGTAAGTATAATTATGCATGGGCTAGAAAATCATTTACTGAAAGCTTTCCTGGAGCATGTAAGCAGAATGTGTAAATTAGCTATAAAAAAGCTTATTTCCAAGGCTGGGCAATACAGCAAGATCCTGTTTGTACAAAAAAGAAAAATTAGCTGTGCATGGCAGCACAAGCCTATAGTCCTAACTATTCAGGAGCGGCGTGGGAGGATCGCTTGAGCCCAGGAGTTGAGGTTATAATGAGCTACGCCAGCGTGGGTAACAGAGCAAGACACTGCCTCAAACAAAAAACAAAAACAAAACAAAAATCACACAAAAATTCTTACTTCCTAAGGAGGAATTTCTTTCATCAAAAGTACCTTATAAACTAAAGTTAGCATTTCCCCATCCTCTCAATGAACAAGCATGTTTCTAGGCCCCTTCTTGGAAAAGAAGTGCACACTTCAAAAAGTTTAGCACCAGGCAAACCACCCGACCAATAATTACAGAAGGTATAGTTCTATACAGAGATGCAGGCCCCTCAAGACCAGAGAGTGCTTTTATAATAAAAATAAAAGATGAGCAATCTAAATAATCTGATCTGCTTATGGATGGGACAAGGATATTAAACAAAGTGTGGTGCATGGTATGATTGTCAAGTAGTCAAGTTTCCTTTTCTGTAGGACCTCTCCCTGTGGGATTATATACTCCTGGCTCTACTGAACTCATATCTGTTCTTTAGTCATGAATGTGACATGTAAGTGGGCAGAAGTTCATATGCCACTTGTGTCCAGAGCCGGTGCATGAAGAGCCAGTATGTGGCTCACTACGCTCTCCTTTCTTTCTGCCACAATGACTGGCAATGTCCAGGTAAAGAAGAGGACTTTCAAAGCCATAAAACAGAATTTAGAAACAGATGGCTGAGATTTCCCTAAGGCAATATGATCCCATTTGGTTCTATCATTCACTGTTCAGAACTTTGTCTCTTTACACTTGACCCCAATTTCTCTTCCTTTCCACACTCAGGAATCAGTCTTTCTCATACTTTTTAACAATGTGGTGGTAAAATGGCACAGCATTTATGAAGGCAATTTGATTATATGAAATAAGATACTTTAAAACATCCATACTTCTTGACCCTAAATCTAAACGAGATTAACCAAACTACAGACATTCAAAGCAAAAACTGATCTATGGCCTTAAAGGTCAGGTTAGTGATTATCTTCAAGGAACAGGGAAGAAGCAGTGATTAGAAGGCAGAGAGTAGAGGGCATATTTAGGGGACTTGGTAAAGTTCTATTTCTTAACCTGAGTAGTGATAACATAGTTGTGTTCATTTAGTGATAATTTATTGATGTACACCATAGCTTTAGTCATGTGTTGGCTCATGAAAAATTCAAAATGCTATATAGTATATACATGTACACACAACTGAATAGTGTATATTATCTTTCAATAAAAATCCCTATTAAAAAACTTGATCATAAGGTATCTGTAATAGTCTCAATTACAAAACGACCTAAATAACTAATTAGAATAATTAGATAAATCACAGTATAGCCACAGTATAGTCACTAAAATAAACGTTTATGAAGCATTTATAATGACTTAGAAAAAATGCCTGGGTTATGATAACTAAATTGAAAATCGAATACTAGGCCGGGTGGGGTGGCTCACGCCCGTAATCCCAGCACTTTGGGAGGCCAAGGAGGGCGGATCACAAGGTCAGGAGATCGAGACCATCCTGGCTAATACGGTGAAACCCCGTCTCTACTAAAAATATAAAAAATTAGCCGGGTGAGGTGGCGGGCGCCTATAGTCCCAGCTACTCGGGAGGCTGAGGCAGGAGAATGGCATGAACCCGGGAGGTGGAGTTGCAGTGAGCTGAGATCGTGCCACTGCACTCCAGCTTAGGTGGCAGAGCAAGACTCTGTCTCAAAAAAATAAAAAATAAATCGAATACTAAATGGAATACACACACACATAGTATGTTCAGAACTCTGTAAAATAAACCTAAATCAAATTCTTATAAGAATGCACCTATGAAATATATCAGATATTACCAATGATTCTCTCTGACTGATGAGATTATATTTTCCCCCTCCTTTGGCCTTTTTCACACTTTTTGCACGTGTTATATGTTTACAATGAGAGGCTCTAAATTCAAACATCACTCTGTCGGGGTTCTGGACAGATGTCCTCAGAACCTAAGCTGCCTTTCCCTTTCTTTTCTGCCGATCTAGGCAACATTAGGTAATGTGTCTCAGACATTCAATTTGTTTCCTCAGAGTCAGCAAATCAGCAAAGCATTTTGAAAAACTCAGTAAGAAGCCACTGAAGTGTTTAGTAAAAGGAAAGAAAATATTAAGTTCTCAAATTGAAAGCATTCTTACATAACTTCTGTCTTAATGAGATCAATGCCACCCTAGTGGAAGGGATAGCAACGGCATATTCCCCAGTAGCAGTTTTTAACACAAAGCTTGCAAGGCACTACCACCTGTCAGACTTCTAGGAGTTAATTCTGAAACAATAAGTAAATATGAATGTAATTAATACATCTTTTGTGATGAAACACACATTTTAAGTTTAAGAAAATAGCTGAGGCCGGGCGCAGTGGCTCATACCTATAATCCCAGCACTTTGGGAGGCTGAGGAAGGTGGATCACTTGAGGCCAGGAGTTCAAGACCAGCCTGGTCAACATGGGGAAACCCTGTCTCTATTAAAGGGAGTGGGAACGGTGGTGCACACCTGTAGTCCCAGCTACTTAGGAGGCTGAGGCAGGAGAATTGCTTGAACCTGGAGGCAGAGGCTGCAGTGAGCTGAGATCATGCCACTGCACTCCAGCCTGGGCGACAGAGTGAGACTGTCTCAAAACAAAACAAACAAAAAAAAAGAAATCTGGATGAATGAATACAGACATATTTTTGCAACAATATATCCTACATTATGATAAAGCAACTCAGATAATTCTAAGCCAGTCTAATAATTAGCAACTATATTTAAAAATTAATTTAAATTATTAAATTCACTAATATGTGAACAGAAAATTGAACAAACTCAAAATTCAAACTGAGGACTGATTTTAGGAGGAAGATCATTTTCAAGGAAATTAAATCATTTTCTTAGTTTCACTCCTTTTTCCTTCCACAAACCTACTTCTTGTGGATAAAAAAGATTAATAAAGCAACATACAACCCTAGAAATCTGAGATACATTTCAAAATAAAATACGATATTAAATACACAATGGAATACATATGGCTTGGGACATGAGAATCATTACACGATTTTTCATATGTGTATGTGTAACTGCTAATTAGCAAGAATTTATAGATACTTTCACCTCAATAAAAAAAAAGTTACACAAAGCACAGAAATCTCTGAGCAGACTGGCTCTAATCAAACTGATCTTTCTCTGGGAAAGAGGGAAGTTGTAAAAAGGCAAGCGAGCTTGCTTTTCTTTTTCTTTCTAATTTACCTACTTAATCCAGTGAATTAACTGGTCTAGATGAAACCAATGACAAGGTTAATCTCCATTAGGTTATGAAAACACACAGTTCAGACTTCTAGAATTAATTTTTTGAGTGAAACTTTTACTCAAAAACAGAAAAATAAGAGAAGAAGGTTGCTTAGTTTGAGGGACTTATGTTAAAAACATACTATTCGAACTCAGAAACATTTGGCCATCTTTGTCCTCTATCTCCCTTACTGCTGGTGAAACTGACTAACAGTCGCATATGGCCTCTTGCAGCACACAACAGCAGGTCAACAAATTTGATAGCCTCTACTCCCCATGCCTCCAAAAAACAAGTACTCCTGATTGATAATATATTTGGGGGATTGGTAAGGGCCTGTGGGCTGGTGGGAAAAGAGAGCTCAAGAATCTTTCTTACTCCTACAAGCAGACTGTAAACTGGAAAATTTGGGAAGCACTGGTGAAAAATACTAAGGAAATATCAGCTAATTTATGCTCTGTAGGAAACTCTTGGTTTCTGCATTATTAGCCCTGATAATAAGACTGAAGTTTTTTTTCTGTGACTCATTTCATTGTGATAAACTTGAGCTAAAGATATTCTAAGTACAAGTGTATTTGAGTTAATATACTAGATACACTTCTAAATGTTTTTAAGGAACTCAGGCTTAACACATAGAATGTTTAGCCTGAGTTCCTTAAAAAATACATAGGTTAAATGAGTATAATAAATAGTGGAACAGGGAAGAACGAGAAGCACTGCACTAGCTTCTTCACAAGCCTTGAAGCGACACAGCAGGTTAAGGGCTGTGATACATTTCCAGATGGGTGAAATGGAGAAACCATGCCTCAGAGCAGTCTGGGGTGGAGGCTTTGAGGGGAACAGTGGGGAGGACTACATCTCCCCGGCTGCTTCTTATTGCCTATTTCCACCTGTCAAACTCCTCCTGACAGTGAGCTAACTCTACTACATTTCTAGTTGCTTCATCTGGCCAAAGCAGCCTCTCTTAAAACCAGATTACACATTCCTGGGTATGACATTTCATTCGAGTCTTGAGGGAAGACAGGAAAACTGGGTGTGGGACTGGCTAGCCTAGGTGCTGGAATCCCACAGACTAGAGTAGAGCTGCCTGCCCAGCAAAGCCAGTGGCTGCAGGTTCTTGAGGCAATGCCAAGACAGTCTGAGAAAGCGCAGAAAATGTGTCATGGGATTTTCATATGCAATAAAGTTCTGAATTTTTGGTGTGCATATGCACCAGTATCACATGTGGATCTTGGTTAATCCCCAATACCTGAACCATGTGATTCTGACACTCATTGAGAAAGAGTGCTTCCTTTTAATGAGTAAAGAGAAGGATCATTCCTTAAAGCCGCTTTCTACTGTCTGATTATTGGATTTCATCCTAACCATATCCTTCAGAAAGCTGAAGTACAGTGTGAGTTCCTTCAGAGAGACTTTTCTGAATGCTCCCCATATTCCAACCAGATACAAGCTCCCCTAATCTGTGGATGTGACACTTAATGGAACTGCTTACCACAATAGGCCTTAATTATCCACTTTGCTGCCTCTCCCACTAAGTAGTATATTTCTTAAAGGCTCTGAATATGACCACAGCACATGACAGACAGCAGGAACAGAACAAATATTAACTGTATAAATTCTATCTAGCATCTAGCACAGATACTAGCAGAGAGTAGGCTATCAGCAATCTCTGTTGAATTCAGGAGATTACAACTGTTTGTTTTTGTTTCTGAGGAAGAGCTTGGGTATTTTTCCAGATGTCATTTCAGAAGTATTAAATATTCAATCCAGAGTACTGAGATCCTCTCTGGGGTTGGCTTAAGGCAAGCCATACCTCTCTAAAGAGGGTGCTAAGTATTGATTAGCTGTATACACAGGAAGCTAAATCTGCAATTCAGAATTTATCCCAACTGTGTGGGAAGTATGGGAGTGAAGAATTAGAAAACAAAGAAAAACATATGGGTGAGAAGATGAGAATCCCCTTTGGTTGTTTCATGAAAAAGAGACTGATGTCTTGTTTTATACCAGTGTGTAATTATCCTCCTCTATACTATAGTATCAGCCAGCTATTTCTATTTATGCTACATTAACAAATCACTAAAAACTCAATGGCTGAAAGTAACCCACATTTATGTTCAAGCTCACAGGTCTGTACGCTGCCTGAATTCCGCCTGATCTAGGCCACACCTCATGATGGGTACAGAGCCGGGTCGAAACATCAGCTCCATCTGCTTCCACACAGAAGTGACACTACCCAGGCGGTGGACAGCAGCTGCCATGGAGCAGGAGCTACTACTGCTTGCATTTTACAGGAGCCCCACAATCTCAGCCTTCCTAGGGGGAGAAAAGAGAGACTGTGCACCTCCTGTTGACAGCCCGAAGCCAAGTCTCTCAACCCAACCACCCAGCCTTCTCAGCACTACTTAAGGCAGCAGCCAGGACACTGTATGTTTTCTTCCAAAGAATGTTGGAATAGCAGACATTAAAAATATTTAATTTAGAAAGGCTTTAGTCATCATCTTAGCAAAAGTCTTTGGAGATGATTTGGCTTAGAGACATGTTTTCTTGGTCTTGTACAATGTTTCTTAAGATACTGACTTAACTGCTAACATTTTAATTAATTACTTTTTCCCCAGATTTCTAGCTTCTCTTGAAAAGTCAAAAGGTATAGAATCATCAGGCCTGCATTCTCGTACTATGATGATAAAGCCAAGCTGCTGACCACTTTAAGTGGGGCACACACTCTCCAGTTGGCCTCAAATCTTCACCTAGCCTGGAGGCAACTGACTTTGCCAGCCTAATCTTTCTGACTCTTCTTACAGGCAAAAACGGTGGGGCCGATCCATCTAAGAGATATTTCAAGGTAGTGTATAGTTAGGATTCAAACTTGGTTCTTTCCTCTCCATCGTCCTGCCTTACCCCAGATTCAGAGAAGGAAGGAGATACATCAAGAAGTGTTCACATGGTGTGCGAAATACAGTCATGCAATTTGAGAGTCCCAAAGGACAGATTGCCATGGCTGTGCCCACTGTATCCTGGGACTGGGTGTCCCTGGAAGCAGGAAGCAGCCTGAGCTGGCTGTCTTGCAAGGCTCCCCACTGTTATGAGACCTGGTTAATGACATAGAAGTCCTGTTTAGAGTCCTCACCTTCCCTTCCGAGGCAAAGCAGCTAGAAGTAGGATATGGGAACAGTGAGTGAATAACCTGACATTTATATACTTACCTTGCTAGTATGAGAAAGAGGCCTGAAAAAACACAGATGCTTTAAAAATAAGCATGCATAGAGAAGAGAGAGATGTGGGGCAGAAGCTAACCCAGAATACTAAAAACACAGCAAGACAGAGTCACCTTCATATTCTAAAGGCACCCATGTGACATGAGGAACACTATGGCATGCTAACAAGACCTGGAAAATTGATGTGTAAAATTTAACCAGTAATTCAAACTTTGATAAAAGAAAAAGTTCTGCTTAATGTCTGCCTATATGAGGCTGTCTACATTTTGAAAACACTTCAAAGATGGTTTGTAGATAAGATATTCTTAAAAAAAGAAACAAGTGGCTGGGCACAGTGGCTCACAAATATAATCCCAGCACTTTGGGAGGCTGAGTAGTTTGAGAGTAGCCTGGGCAACAGAGTGAGTCCTCATCTCTTCAAAATATTTAAAAATTAGCTCGGCATGGCAGTGTAGACTTGTAATCTTAGCTACTCGGGAGGCTGAGGCAAGAGGATCACCTGAGCCCAGAAGTTCCAGCCTGCAGTGAGCTAAGATTATGCTACTGTACTCTAGCTTGGGAGATAGAGCAAGACTCTGAAAGAAAACAAAAAAGAAGAAAGAGAAAGAGAGATGGAAAAAGAGAAAGGGAGAGAGAAAGAGAGAGAGAAGGAGAGAAAGAGAAGAAAGAAAGCGTAATGCTATCTCACAGGATGAGAAATTCATAAGGAAAGGACTGGCAGGGGGCAAGGTTAGGGAGTTGACGCACGTGTGTGACACTCCAGCCTCCCGAATCTGAGAACCTTCACCACGAAGCTCTACAGGAACAGTTTCATAAAGCCAAAAGCAAACAAATCTTTCTTCAGCAAACTGCCCATTACATTTACGTTGACATTTCAAAGCAGCCTTGTTTTCCTGTGTCCCATATATGCTCCCTATTAAATACAATGTCCAGAAAAAAACAGGTGTTTAAAAATTAAATCCAGTAGCCCCAATTTAAAAAATGTTTTTTCTAAAAATTTATTCTCATAAATTACATCCAAATTAATAGTTGAGGCAATAGAAAGCTACTATATAGAGAAATCTGGGTAAAAACCAGTCATTCCAAAATAATATGTGAAACATTCTATAAAGCATTTAAATAAACTCACCCAGCCAATTATTTGGTATTACTTCAAATTAAAAAATATTTTTCGAGTCAAAGAATCAAATTTTGTCATCAAATTCCTAATGTGCCAAGTGAAAATGAGTGAAATGTTTAAAAAAGAAATAGAAAAAAAGAGGTTTATGTATAAAACTCTACAAAGCATTCCACAGATACACATGATCAGGTCTACAATAGGGAAAAATTTTGAAACAAAGTAATACTGAGAGTTACCCTATTAAATCAACACATAATGAATCAAAGTTGATGTGCTATATCCTTAAAGAAACAAAATAGCTCACAAACCAAGCAATGAGAACAAGCTGACAGGCACATGCTCAAGTCTAAAGAGGAGAAGAGGCAATGTGCCCATCAGAAAGAGGATGGGTCAGCCAGGAAAACACAGGAAAAGGAGTGTCACAATTCAACGTGACACTCCATCAAGTATCTCCCATCCATTGGCCAAGTAATTCCTATAACTAATTGACAATGATTTAATTTAATAATCTTCTGCATACCTCCCACATCCTTTTTCTAATTCCATGTTTCTGATTAAGATGTAATATTTTATGTAAGGAAACAACACGCTGGTCAGGTTGAAGCAAACATTCAGTCCACATGGCAGTTAAGGTGTTCACTGCAGACACTGAGACATGAGCCTACTCATGCAAGGCAAAGCCACTTGCAACTGGGCTCTTTAAGCTGTTGACTAATCAGGTTTCTCAGTTAACAGCGAAAAGGTCTGGGTTCAAACACGAATGAGGTCACCAGTGTGATAACACTGAGTAGTTTTTTTGGGAGATGGAGTCTAGATGTGTTTCTAATGACCTACATTGGCACCATCGGCTACAAACTGCTCTTTGGGAACTTCTAGAGACATTATTCAGACACAATCTAAATGATGGATAGCTATCACAAAATACTGACACATTCTGTACATGGTATACAAGTAGTAATTCCAAAAAAGAATTGTAGAAAGGTTGTATCATCACTCAGATATTCCCCCAGTATCTCTTTATAAACTTACAGGTAATTATCAATCATTTTCCATAACTGGAATTATTAAGTGGACTACAGTTAGCAAGCTCAAAGCAAAGCTAGAATCACTGAACTTGACTATACAATAATAATACTACACTTGTTTATTCTGACTTGCATGTATTTGGGTATGATTACTAATTCATACCCAATAAAAGTCAGAGGAGGTTCACAGCTCACACAAAGGCTTTTAATAAGTCCACAATAACTCAAGGTGCATAATTAAGCTCTGAAAATTCTGACATATACTCTCAACTCAGCAAGTATGGTTAATACTGGGATTTTTAAAAACTGAGAAGTGTGACCGGGCACAGTGGCTCACACCTGTAATCCCAGCATTTTGAGAGGCTGAGGCAAGTGGATCACATAGGGTCAGGAGTTTGAGACCAGCTTGGCCAACATGGTAAAACCCATTTCTACTAAAAATATAAAAATTAGCCAGGCATGTAGCACGCCTGTAGTCCCAGTTACTCAGGAGGCTGAGGCAGGAGAATCACTTGAACAGGGAGGCAGAGGTTGCAGTGAGCCAAGACTGCGCCACTGCACTCCAGCCTGGTCAACAAAGTGAGGCTCACTCCAAATATACATATATATATTATATATGTAAAATATACATATATTATATATATAATTAGGCTTAATATTCACCACTCAGTATCAGTGTATGCTTTATGTGAAAGAACAGATATACAAAATGTTTTTAGAACAAAAAGAAAGGCAAATGCTACGTAAATGGAAGATTATAACCACAATGAAAGGTTTTGACATTTACTTGTTTAGCCTATTTGATATTTTAATGATATGAATACAGATTATTTCAATACTATAATTAAAATTTTTAAAACAGATAATTATTTTAACTCTACAGTCATAGACTATATACTATGTTGAGGAGGTAAGCCATATTTATAAAACTGGTAACAAAACTAGACCACCAAAAAAAACGTAATAAATCTTGCAATAAGGAACTCTATAGAGAATGAGCAGTGCCATAAAATAGACTTCCATAACATAGTACTATTTTCTAAAATAACTGGGGTAAAAATATTTAAAAAGTGAAACAAACTATTGGGAAAAAAAAATGACAGTAGAAACAGTGGAAAGCTGTAAACTTGGGCTTACTATCAAAATCACTACCTTAAAGTAATTTAATTACTTGTCAATTAAATAGTAAAATAAAATAATTAGGCATTTAAATAATAAAGTTAGAAAGCTGTAACTATTCTATATGGAAAAGGATAGAAAAGAAAAAAGAAAAACAATGAATACAATTAGTAAATCCAAAAGGAGAATGATAACTGTTGCAAGCTGGGGAGGGGGAAAAATGTGATTCTTTATAACAAAAACTCTACTTTTGCACTTGATGAACACTTCATAAACAAATTAAAATATATAGATAAACTCAGTGATCAGTCCTTTAAGAGGGCATATGTAAAGTACTAATACAGGGAGTACTAATAAAGGAATACAAGTACCACTAAAGAAGAGGTCACTTTCAAAGTATAAGTAATATTTTAATTCCATTTGAAAACCATAACTAAAGTCAATACTCTGGAAATAAATAAATTACACTAAGAAGAAGCAAATGACCTGAATAGAATAAACCATTCCAGAAAAAGAATATTGAAAAAAGCGAAAAATAATTATCTAGCAAAGGGACTGGAGTCAGACAGTTTTATAGGCATTTCAATATCTGAAATAAAAGACAAAATCCTACATACTGATTCAAAATGTTAAAAATGAAAGCTATTCTATTATTAAATAAAACTAGGATAATACTGACATTATCTGAACAAGAACAGGTAACAACACAAGAACATGAAAGGCTGCAACATACAACAGGACAAAAGTATAAACTAACTCCACATATTAATATAACATAATTATCTATTACATAACATTATATACCATATATTAACATAATAACAAAATGAATAGAGCTTCCTTACACCGGGACTTACTGTGTCTAGACATAATGCTGAGTACTTAAGATACATTATGTCATTTAAACCTCAGAACAGCTCCCACAAGTAGGACAAACATATCAGAGCTTATTCCTAAAACCTCACATAATTCAAAACACATATAGACAAAAACTAATCCTGGCTGGGCACGCTGGCTCACGTCTGTAATCCCAGTACTTTGGGAGGCTGAGGCGGGGTAGATCCTGAGGTCAGGACGAGACCATCCTGGCTAACACGGTGAAACCCCATCTCTACTAAAAATATAAAAAATTAGCCAGGCGTGGTGGCGGGCGCCTGTAGTCCCAGCTACTCGGGAGGCTGAAGCAGGAGAATGGCGTGAACCTGGGAGGTGGAGCTTGCAGTGAGCTGAGATCGCGCCACTACACTCCAGCCTGGGCAACACAACGAGACTCCGTCTCAAAACAAAACAAAAAACAACAACAAAAAAACTAATCCTAATAGGAGAACAGACATTTATGTTTACTCATTAAAACATTTCACTGCATTTCAAAAGTATGCACCAACACAACTCACAATTCATTTGGGCCAAAAGCTTTGAAATTATGTACATTTTGACTGGTTTTTAATTGGAGGCAGGTGGCGGGGGGAACTTGCATAATTTCAAACTTTGTAGGACAACTCTTCATTTCCAAGTAGGTATCTGTTTCACTCTCTTAAAATGTGGCTCTCTAAGTCTCTTATTCCAGGCCGGGCACAGTGGCTCAAGCCTGTAATCCCAGCACTTTGGGAGGCCGAGACAGGCGGATCACGAGGTCAGGACGAGACCATCCTGGCTAACACGGTGAAACCCCATCTCTACTAAAAATACAAAAAACTAGCCGGGCGAGGTGGCGGGCACCTGTAGTCCCAGGTACTTGGGAGGCTGAGGCAGGAGAACGATGTAAACTCGGGAGGCGGAGCTTGTAAACTCGGGAGGCGGAGCTTGCAGTCAGCTGAGATCCTGCCACTGCACTCCCGCCTGGGTGACAGAGCGAGACTCCGTCTCAAAAAAAAAAAAAAAAAAAGGTGGCTCTCTAAGTCTCTTATTCTGAAAGAGACATAGAGAAACACACAGAGAAGGATTTTGGGAAGAGCCATGGATAAACACATCCCTGACATTAAAAAAACAACAATGTAAGCTGAAAGAAAAGTAGAAACTAACAGTTGGCCTCAGGAGACAAGGAGGAACAAACAGGAGAGGAGTGTAGGCCCAATCTTCAGGGGCTATATGTGTGGAAAGAGAGCGCAGACTTTTATTTATCAGTGGATGCCAGAAATCTGAATTGTAACAGGAAATTTTCCAAATATTAAGCATTAGTTCAATTTTTTTAAAAAGCACTTAGTCGACAGCAGCAGATTTTTTACAGAAGCAAATTAAATTTATGAGATCATTTACTAAATGGTTTCTTGGGATCTTCATTCAGGTAGAGCTCAAACTCTTTAATTTTGCCTAACCTAACACTGGCCTACATCTCCACAACCACTTCACCATGGTAAAAAAATCACAAGCAGTTCCCTAAAGACATTATGTTCTCACAAACCTCTGCTTGCATTTTTCTCTCCAGTAAGCACCTCGAGTTTCACTCTCTTTATCTCTAAAGTTCTGACCCATTTGATAAGCCTTGATTCAAAGCCCATTTTCTCAGGGAAACCTTTGTTTCCTCTTACTCCTCTAAAGTTCTCTGCCCCATCAGAGAAAAGTGTACACAGACCTCTATAATTACATCTATCATGCCGCATCAAGATTACTTTTGCTCTTCCATTTAAAAAAGCAAGCAAACAACAACAAAACTTTGTTAACAAGAGCTCACTTTTATGATTTTGTGATTCATATATTTACCACTTCCTTCAATCTGGGAGAGTGGGTGAAGAAACTAGACACAGAAAGAGAGAGAAAGAAAAAAAGGCAGGGCAGCCATTTAAAATAGCATCAAAAACAAAACACTAAGGAATAAATTTAATAAAAGATATGCAATATCATAAAACTGAAAGCTACATAATACTGCTGAGAGAAATGGAAGTAGTTGAAAATAAAGTGTGAGATATACTATGTTCATGGATTGGAAGAATTCATATTGTTAAGATATCAATTCTCCCCAAACTGATCTACAGATTCAACTCAATCCCAATCATAATCCCACCATGCTTTTTTTTTTTTTTTTTCCTGGAAACTGACAAGCTAATTCTAAAATGTATACAAAATGCAAAGAAATAAGCCTGTCCAAAGCAATCTGGGAGAAGAAAAAACTAGAAGACACATTACCTAGCTTAAAGACTTTCCACAAAGCGTCAGTAATCAAAACAGTATGGTACCAGCATAAGAATAAACAAACAGGTCAATAGAACAAAATAGAGAGTATATAAACAGGTCCAGACATATATGGTCATTTCAATTTTGACAAAGTTGTCAAAAAGTAATCCAATGGTGAAAATAAAGTCTGTTTTCTGCAAACAGTGCAGAAAACAACCAGATATTAAAACTGAAAGGAACTTCAAACCCTAATTCACACCAGGTAAAAAATAATTTAAGATGATTTACAGACCTAAACATAAAAATTAAAAACACAAAGCTTTAGAAGAATGTGTAGGACAATTTTTTTTGCAATCTTTTTTTGCAAAGATTTCTTAAAGAAGACACAAAAAGTTATAACCTTTAAAAAAATTGTGTAGCCTGTCATGAAGGGGCTCCCCCTGGTCCATTTGGGACAGCTTGAACATAAAAATGAATAATGACAGTAATGTTGGAATTTACATTGGACAAATTTAAAAATTCCATGAGTCCACAGTAATATTGTAAATAAAAGACAGATGGCATGGGAAGAGTTCTTCTATAAAGAAAAAAGTCAGATAAAAATGTAAAAGGAATAATAAAATTAGAAAAATCAATGGTTTGCAACTCCCAGTGTAGTAACAGATTCAGGCAAGGACCATTATGGACGCTGGCAATTATTAAAAGGTTGTTGGGGCATATGTTATTATAGTTTCAAAGCAGCATCTCTCAGAATATTTAATAATTTCATTGGGGATGATACGCTTTTACAGTGGAGAGATCTGGCAGTCACCACCTGAACCAAGTAATCAAACAGCATCAATATTGAAGCAAGCTGGCATTACCTGCCTTCTGATATGTTGCAACAAGAACTATATAACATCAATTATGATAAATCCTTGTCAGAAGTTTTACTTGAATTTAGTCATTAAAAAAATAATAATAAACAGTATATGGGACATTCTACAAGTCAACTATCCTGGACTCTTCAGAGAAGCCACTGTGGTGAAAAACAAAAATAAAAAGGATAGTGTTGTGAATACTCTTCAAATAGAAAAGAGCATAAAGAGACACAAGCATCGAACATAATGCACAAGCCTAGAATGAATCTTGAATTAAAAAACAAAAGCCACAAAAGACAACTGCAGAATTGATTACAGTTTAGTAATGGTTATGTAGGAGAATGCCTTATTCTTAGGAGATGCACACTGAAGTACTAAAGGATAAGTGTCATCATGTATGCAACTTACTTCTGATTCATTCGGAAAAAAACTTATTTCTGATTTATTTGGAAAAACGTAAACGCATATGGCTGTTTTGAGATGGCACTGCTGTGTCTGTACCTGTGTATCTATACACAGTATATACACACATACACACGGTATGAATACATTTAAACATAAGATGCATATAGTATACATACACATATGTAGCACACGTATGTGCCATAATCCCTCTCCCCAACCTTATCTGCTGTTTCGCTTTCCAGTTTCAGTTACCTGTGGTCAACTGCTTGAACTACAAAAATATTACATAGAAAATTCCAGAAATAAATGTTCATGAGTTTTAAATTGTGTGTCATTATGAGTGGCGTGATGAAATCTTCCACTATTTCACTCCATCCCACCCAGAACATGAATCACCCCTTTGTCCAGAATAGCCACACTATATATGTTATCCGCCCATTATTGCATAAGTAAAACCGAAATGTTTATAGGGGTTTGGTACTATCTGTTGTTTCAGGCATCCCCTGGGGGGGCCTGAAATGTACTGTACATGGATAAGAGGTAACTAGTAACTACTGTATAGCAAAGAAAGCAAAGGCAAATTTTCATGGCAAAAAAATCATGAGACCAACTTTGCTCTTAAGTATGTGCTACACTTAAAGACAAAGAGAAACCAAACATCCTCAAAAACCTCTTAAATCATGCTATAACACAGAATGCATATGAATTTTGTACACGTACCTTTGTATAACAATTCTTACCTACACAACAGTTTGAGTTGCACTAATAGACTTAAAGGAAAACCCATATAAGAATTCCGGACACCCAAAGCATTCTGCCCTTAATACAACTATCAAATTACCGAAACACAAATGGAGATATTTAAAGGCTTCTAAAGTGTGCCTGACTATAGATAGAAGTCATTGTGTTTTCATTTTGAGCCAATGTCACTTATATAACTGAAAATGGTCTTTTATTATTGCTGCTGTTATAAGATGTATATGAAATAGTGGAGTCACATCATCCAATGGTTCAGGGTCTAAAGTTTGCTCAGGTCTTTAGTAAAAATGTGTATAACATACACCACAAACTTTTACAAGCCAAGTTTGTTGTAACTTGACTTCAAAATGAATGAACAAATGAACAAACTTCATTTGTTCCCTGCACTAGAATTCAGGGACCCCTGGGAAAAGACAGATCTTTTACAAAGCACCACCTACCAAGGCTCAGACACACCATGTGTTATTTAATTCACATGGCTGACTTATTACACTAGGACGCACATTTCAACTGCACTTCCTTCTGCTCCTCTCCTTACTTTTCTTTATGAATTTTGACAGCCCAACTCCATGGTAACATCTTTATATATTATCTCCATGGTGTTATTCTTAATCTTTATTTTCTAGGCCTTGTATTTTCCAGTGTCATTTACTTTCCTTCGGGATGTAATTAATGCTTTCATTCCGTCTTAATAAATCTGCTCACTCTTGAATGCTTTGTGTTCTGCCCTCTTCCCACACAGACACATCCAAGGCTGCCTGTTAAAGTTTGGTCTTTGTTTTGTAGTCTTGTCTCATTCAATGATTTCTGTTACCATCAGCAGATAAAAGTAATTGTGTGCACATAACAGAACTTAACCTTTCAACAATCTGCTTTAAGACTCAGATTTATTTAGAAATTAACATCAATGACTTAGAAAATTTAAAGGGGAAAAACACATGTCATAGTGCTTTTAAGTCACTCCTCTGGCAGACATTAATCTATCTCCTGAACTCCAACTGTTTTTTAAAGCAACGTAATTTCTATGTGATCTATTTCCTATAGGAATATTAAAAATATTACTAAACTTTCATTTGACACATAATGCAGAGAGATTTAAAGATGGCTGGGTAAACGCATATCAATGTTTTCATAATTTACGAGACAAACCTAAAATATACATTGAGAAGCTGAATCTGGACGTGAACTACATGGTTTCAGAATTGCACTTGATAATGTTTGCAAATTCAAAGTTTGCCAAGAATATACCACATCTACTTCATTCACCCACAAATACTTTTGAGCACTAAAATTATGTCAGGTCTTCTTCTGAGTACTCCCATGGTGATTAACAAAACATCTATCCTTACATAGTTTACCTTCTTGAGGAAGCGGATGGAAGACAAAGTAGGGCTGGAAACATTGTCATTTTAAACTGAGAGGTCAAGAAGATTTCATTGAGCAGGCAGCATCTGAGCAACTAGCAGGAGATAAGGGAGAAACGCCAGATAGATACGAGGAGGAAGGACACTTCAGATAGAGGGAAGAATAGGGGCAAATGTTCTGAGGAGGGGTGGAGATGGTCACAGAGGAGTGCAGCCAGGTGGCCAGCGAGGCTAGAGCCAAGTGAGAGAGGGGAAGAACATCAGATGATGACAGATCAGTTAACAAAGGGCTGGGCCTTGTGTATGGGCCACTGTAAAGTCTTACTCTGAATGAGATGAGAAGACACTGGAAGATTTTCAGTAGAAGAGAAAAATAATGTAGCTTAAGTTTTAACAGGCTCTCTGGCTGCTCTGCTGAAAAAAGCATAGACGTGGAGAAACCTGTTAGGAGACAGCAGCAATAATTCAGGAGAGAGATGATGTACTGACTCCATAGAATAGGGTGAGGGCAGTAGAGGGGATGAGAATAGATTGGTTCTAAATAAGGAGCCCAGAGCATTTGGTGACAGATTAGCCATGGGGTATGGGAGAAAACAAGGACTAAAACAGAACCGCAAGATTTAGAGCTTGAGAAACTGAAAGGATGGATGTGCTATTTAGTGAAAGCGGGAAGCTAGAGAAGGGGCAATTTTGAGCAAGAATATCAGTTCAGTTTAGATACAAAGCATGAGATGCTTATTAATATCCAAGTCGTGATAAAGTAAGCAGCTGGATATGAATCAGGAATTCAGGGGAGCATAGAGATGAAATTTTAAAACATAAAATATGCAGAAATAAGAATATTCTTCTATGCCATAAAAATGAAAAAAAACTAATAAATTGTATCTATTTGTAGAACAGAAAACAATTATAAAGTGGGTCCTATGTAAGTCCACTAAGAGTTCCCATTTTAGCAAACCATAAGCGTTGAAAACCAAAGAAATGTAACACCACACAGGCATTGAAAACGGTTCAAAGGTAATACAAAAGGTCTCATGCTCTCAGCAGAATCTACAACTAGCCAATAGGGAAGATATATAAATAATACAAGGGAATGACTGAAGAGAGGGAAAAAAAATCAAGTATACATTATTGACAATAACCACGCCATTAGGACTGTTGCTTGGTCCAGGGAAAGAAGAGCAAGCCAGAAAGAGGAAAGGCATTTGACAACGTATATAGGTCATTCCATAGACTACAGGTTGGCAAAATGGGAAGATGCCACACAGCCGCCCAGTAATGTTGGGTGGTACGAAACACTTGTTAGCTCATCGACCCTGCAGGGGTCAACAACGTGGTAGTCAGTTATTTCACTAGCATGGGCTGAGTCAGCCAGCTGGCATGTTGGAGCTGGATCTCATCACTTGCTCAGTGCAAGTCTCTCTCAAGATGGGCCCTGGGGATTAAGAATATTCTTTCATTTATTTCTCTCTCTTTTTTTTTTAGAAGCTGCTGTAAGGTAGCCCAAAGTAACGGAAACAACAGGGTCTCTACAGCTACCTTCCTCCAGCTTCTATTGTCTCCAACCTTTTATTCTCCTCATAGTGGATTTCTCCTGGTGTTCAAATTGATTTTGCAGCCTTTTTCCCCCCTTTCTCAGCTTTGGCTCTAACTCCTAAACTCAAATACAGCCATGTGTCACTTAATGACAGGGATACATTTTGAGAAATGTGTCATTAGGTAACTTCCTCATTATCACAGTGTTAACTGACACAAACCTAGATGGTAGAGCTCACTATACACCTAGGCTATATGGTGCAGCCTATTGCTTCTAGGCTATAAACTTGTACAGCATGTTTCTGTGCTGAATACTGTAAGTGACTGTAACACAACGAGAAGTAGCATTTGCATATCTAAACACAGAAAGATACAGTAAAAATATGGTATTATAATTTTATGGGACCACCATCATATATGCAGTCTGTCATTGACCTAAATGTTGTTATGCAGCACATAGCTGTATTTTCTCCACAGCTCACCTAGAAACTCCTTTGTTTTAATCTTCCAGGTCACAGAGCCATTTGTAACCCAATTTTTCCTTTAGGAGACTAATAAGGTCACTTCCACAAGTACAAAATCCTGCTGATTTTTTACTTGTTGACTGTCTTTTCCAGAACTTTTCTTTGGTCCTCCATAACAAAATCTACTTTAAGCTTTCCTAAAAAATCACACAATACATCAGTTATAAAATACCTGATGGCTAGTGCAAAGTTACCATTATTTTTGCCAGTTTTGACTCATTAGTTCTGTCAACCATCAGCAGACCAGCACTCGAGGAGTTGTGTTGCTCCTCAGTGTACATATAAATATTCCTACAAATATTTAAAACTTCATCTTAGAGATGTATCACCAGCTTTGGCAATGAAGGAGTCAAGAGTCATATTACTATCTAGACAGGTGAAGGTCCCTCAATTAAGGAACTTGAAATATTTTCCAATGCATATGAGGACATCTCTGCATTACAAAATGTCATTCCTTCAATACTTACTACAAGGAATATTCAAATAAGTGCTGTCAATTTTCAGCACAGGACTTGAGATCTTATTAATCTAGATCTGAAAATCAATAGTATCAACAGCGGTGAGCTCACTGCTCTCCTAGGAAACATAGGCAAGTGGCTAAAAGTATACTCTTCTTTTAGTAACTATCCTTCATCCCAAAGAATGTGTGCTCATCACACATTCTTCAATGCCTCCCCAGACCTATCTTTCTGTTCAGCTTTCTAAACAGAAGCTGAATTCCCAGGGGCCAGCTGGTAAGTAGTCAGCAAAGCCAGCACAGCTATTCATAGACAAGCTAGGTTTCTTTTCATTCAACAATATAAAACTTCTCAAGAATGTGGGAGATAAGTGTTCCTGAAAATGTCACTCCAGTTGACAGAGCCATCTTCTACTCACTGTCCCTTTGGTGGCTCTTGGTTGGTGGAAGTGACACACTAACAGCAATGCTAGGGAAGATGTAACATCAACTGCCCCAGGAGACAGCTGAGACCAACACCCTATGTCACAAAATACAGCAGGTTAATGAAAGGTGTGCCATTCACATGTATGGCCAGGGGTATCCACCAACAGGCAGAAGTTACATACATTATCTCCCATGATGTGATATATAAGAACAGCACATAGGTCCAAAAAGAAAGTATGAATCATACCACAGATAAAGGTTTGTAGTCCAAAGCTTAGCGCATGTGACAGATAGGGAAAGTCCATCTCAAAATCTTGATGCCTAGGTTTTAAAAATCACCAGTATCCTTTTCTCTGAAAGACTTCTGGCCCAGCACGGTCGCTCACCTTGTAATCCCAACACCTTGGGAGGCCAAGGTGGGCAGATCATGAGGTCAGGAGTTCGAGACCAACCTGGCCAACTCAGTGAAACCCTGTCTCTACTAAAAATACAAAAAAAAATTAGCTGGGCTTGGTGGTGGGTGCCTATAATCCCAGCTATTCAGGAGGCTGAGGCAGGAGAATCGCTTGAATCTGGGAGGCAGAGGTTGCAGTGAGCCAAGACTGTGCCACTGCACTCCAGCTTGGGTGACAGAGCAAGACCCTGTCTCAAAAAAAAAAAAAAAACAAAGAAAAGACTTCTTAGGCATTCTTAGGCAGTCATAGAGAAAATCAGACCCTCAAGAAGATCAGCAACAGAAGTAACCTCGTGATCCCCTTTACCATCAGCCTAACTCATGTTTCAGAAAATAGAATCACACAAAGACAACTGATCACAAGACTCAATTCAACTACAGGCTAAAATACTCAGAAAATAAAGTGTGCCTTACAGTCTAATAATGAGAACAGACTCAGAGCACATTACAGAGGCAGAGAATACAACAAAAGTAGTAAGATCTCTTTAATTTCATAAGGCTCTCAATAAAGGTTTGAAACTAGCACCATTCTTAAAAAACTTGCTCTCAAATAATGCAACAAAACAAGCAATAAATTATGACTATGGAGATACAGATATATACAGGCAGCACATATACTATATATAATACATATATATACTATATAACATATATACTATATATAATACATATATATAGTAGATATGCTGCCCATAAGTACTTTAAAATGTTTAAGTAAGACTAACCAATAATAACCAGTAAAATCTTCTTTACAGTTTGTCTAAAGAAAATATATTAAATTTGATTCTGCTGCTGACTCTATCCTCCAAAGAGTCAGAATGGTGACCAACTCCATCCCTTTACTATCTCTCATCAGTTTCCTTCACTATTTCCTAATCATCCCTCACCCACATTACTTCAACAATTCAGTCTTATTCATCTCCAAAACATTCATTCCTCTACTCAAAATATCATTTCCCTCACCCAGTGCTTACCATTTTCAGTTCCCCTGCACAGGACGTGATAGAATTTGGACGTTTGTCCCCTCCAATTTCCATGTTGAAATGTAATTCCAAGTGTTGGAGGTGGAGTCTGGTGTGAGGTGTTCGGATCATGGGGGTGGATCCCTCATGAATGGCTTAGCACCACCCGCTTAGTGATGAGTGAGCTCTCACTCTGAGTTTGTGTGAGATCCGTTTGTTTAAAAATGTGTGGCATCTCCCGTCTCTCTCTCGCTCTCGCTCTTGCAGTGTGGCATGCTGCTCCAGCTTTTCCTTCTCCCATGATTGTAAGCCTCGCGAGGACTCACCAAAAGCCGAGCCATGCTTCCCGTATAGCCCACAGAACTGTGAGCCAATTAAACCTCTTTTCTTTATAAAAATTATCCAGCCTAAGGTATCCATAGGAAGCGACACATATGGACTAACACAGGAAGTTTCACCATCCTGCCTTTGCCCCAGTTTTCCCTCTGCCTGGAATGCCTTTACTTTGAACACCAAACTATCATATTAACAGCAAGAATAAGCCTATTCATTGTTCAAGGTAGCTTAGGTATCACTTCCTCAATGAAACTTTCTCTGACCACCTATGTATAATATATATTCTACATACCTTTCTTTAAGAGTATCTCCAGTCTTTCACATGTTTCACATATTGTTCACATCTTCTTCTCAGCACTATACTGAAAACTCCTAGAGAACATTCTATATTCTTAGCACCCAAAGATATGCTTGGCATGTGTTAGGCATTCAATTAGTTTAAAAATTGCAACTATCACTGTATGAAAGTACAAAGTCATCTGAGTACTTGCTAACTAAGGTGAGAAAAACTTACATATATGGTTGGAGTTCCAACATAGTACAGCCCTCCCTTGGTATATGCAGGGAATTGGTTCCAGGACGACCAGCATACAGGGCATGCTGTGAAAACTATTTTAGGTCAGGTCCCTGTTTTACGAAAAAAATTCACATACAACTGGACCTGTGCAGTTCAAACCTGTGTTATTCAAGGGTCAGCAGTATATTAAATAAACCAAGAATATTTTTATTTAATAAACAAAAATGTTCCCAACTCTCCCACATTAACTAAATTGGTAATCTTTCTTTCCAATATATTTTGAATGCTATTTAGTGAAGTCATTCTAATAACACACTACAAAAATGAATACAAGTATAGAGAAATAGAAAGAAATCACTACATGAGTAGGAACCCATCTAACCCAAACAAATGGACATATTTATTGAGCATCTCCCATAAGTAAAACACCATGCTAAATGCTATGCGGGAAATAAAATGGAAGACATGGTATTGATCCTCAATCTTAAATAACTGATTTCTAATTATTTATGTAACTGTATTACCTCCTTTATCAAGCTTGAATGAGTTTGATAAAGGAGGTAATACAGTTACATAAATAATTAGAAATCAGAGTCAAAGATAATTATAATACAAAGAAGACTGAACTTCTGGTTTGTACGGCCAGAAAGGCTTAATGAAAAGGCTGGCCTTAGAGAAAATGAGACTTTCAAAGAAACGAAAATTTATGTTCCAAGGAAAGGGTAGACTAAATTAAAAAGAGAAGCACAAAACTAGCCGGGCGAGGTGGCGGGCGCCTGTAGTCCCAGCTACTTAGGAGGCTGAGGCAGGAGAATGGCGTAAACCCAGGAGGCGGAGCTTGCAGTGAGCTGAGATCCAGCCACTGCACTCCAGCCTGGGCGACAGAGTGAGACTCCGTCTCAAAAAAAAAAAAGAGAAGCACAAGCAGGTCTGTGAACAGCAAGGAGCTGGACAATCTGGAGAGGCCCCATGTGTGGGAGTCACAGGAAGTGCAGCTGGAATGGAAAGCTGGTATGTCACAGAGTGCTAGAAGTCAGCATGGGAGTATACGCCTGCCTTTTACGCCAAGGGCATGCAGGCTTGACTGAGGAGGCCAGGTCCTGAGGACAAGGAAAATGTTCCAAAGGCCAGTAAGAGTCCATTGCTTCTAAAAAGCTGGCAGAGAGCCTCGTCATTGAAAGAACAAACATGGACTCCACTGGTTACTGGCTGTCAACAAAAAGGTATGGCTGTGGTTTCTCCAGGATACAGCTGGTCAAGTCCAGAACTGACATTTTCTCAGTGTCCTGCAAAATATCTATTTTAACACCCAGACAAATGGAGGTCATGAAAGAAATAGTTATGAATAACACTTTTCAAACTTAGAAGGAGTACGTAACTTTCAAACTGAGTCTGCGGAGCATTCAAATTTCAGAGTGGGCTGGATGGCCCCTTCTAGTCCAGAAGCCCCACCTCACCCACCTTCATTTCCAGTCTTCAACAAAGAGGATCTTTTGCCCTCCACATAGAATCCACCACATTTCCTAAATCACATAAATGCACACTTCCCTTTAACGTCACACTGCTGCAGTGCACACAAAGAAGGCTGCAAGCTAACAGCCTGGGACCAAATCTTGTCCCTACAGAGGTGATGGTATTTGTTGGCTTGCACAGTGTTTCTTCCTCTTTTTTTTTTGAGATGGAGTCTTGCTCTATCACCCAGGCTGGAGTGCAGTGGCACAATCTTGGCTCATGGCAACCTCTGGCTCCTGGGTTCAAGTGATTCTCCTGCTTCAGCCTCCCAAGTAGCTGGCATTACAGGCGCCTGCCACTATGCCCAACTAATTTTTATATTTTTAGTAGAGGCGGGGTTTCACCATATTGGCCAGGCTGGTCTTGAACACAATGTTTCTTAAACATTGAATTAACTGCAATATTAAAGATGTCAGTTTTTCACATAAATAAAATCCAGATTTCTTGTTCCTCTATAAAAACAGGCAATTGTGGCAAAACTCCCCCATTTACCAGTCTGCCACCCAGCCACCTTGCTCACTCCCAGCTCTGCCTGGTCCCTGCCAGCATTTATTATTCCTCCTGGCTTACAGGGTCTGTGGAGCCCTAATAGTTGGTGGCCAGTCTGAGTAAGCTGTGTTGGGTGAGAGCTCAGAAAGAGCATTTCCTCATTTCACATTCCAGTACTGCTGCTTACTAGTTGTATAACCTTAGACAAGTTACTTAACCTCTCTATGCCTACATTTCTTCTTCTGTAAACCAGGGACAATTATACTACAACTTACCTTAGAGGGTTGCTGTAAGGAATCAATCAGTTTATAAAAAACAGTGGTTCTCAACGGTGTGGTGAGGAGGATTCTGTACTCCCCCTCCCTCACCCGTCAAGACCTGAAGCATTTGGCAATGTCTGGAGGTGTTCTTAGTTGTCATGACTAGAGAAGGTACCACTAGCATCTAGTGGGTAGGGGCCAGAGATGCTGCTAAATATCCTACAATGCACAGAACAGCCCCCAACAAAGAATTACCCAGCCCAAAATATCAACAGCGCTGAGGAATAGAAGCCCTGACATAAAGCATTTAGAACAACTCCTGGCACAAAGAAAGCCCTTAGTATGCATCAGTTATTACCACCAATGCCCAAGGCAAGTCTTGGCTGGTGTTCCTCCCCTCGGCTAGAGAAAAGTTTGATGCCCTCTGTGTTACCTTTGAGGAATTTAACATACAATTAAAATAGCAAAAGGTACTTGAAATTCAGTTTCCACATCATTAATTTAATAAGTGCTTAATTTTAAAAAATAATTCTGATAATATATTTTCCTGAAACAAGAAGCAAACAAGAATACACTTTGGTGAGCAATAATGCACAGTATTTGAAAAGTATACTGTCCTGGAAAATACAGGACATAGAAACCTATGATTACTGCAACTTGGAAGGTCCTGGGCCAAATTCCTCCAAACTCCAGACTGCATACACTGAGGATGCTTGCTAGTCTCACAATACTATTTTGAAAACTGTAACTAGAGAGGAAGAAGAGAAGGGTTTTAAACTAAAGAGCCTACTGAACTTGACTCCATACCACCTGTTCAGGAAGATCCTCCAGGCTTAAATAGCTCAGAGTCAGGGATTCCTGGTGAGAGCTAAAGCTTTAATCTTGATTCACCACAAGAGGTTTCTTCCGGATCCAGGTCAGCTCACAAATAAAGCAAGCAAAACAACTGAAAAGGCCTGAGCTGTACTGATATATCGTGTAAGAGGCTGCCGGGAGTTCCAACACAAGACATCAGAACTGATGATGGCCTGCTACAAGCCCTTGCAGCCATGAACCAGGGGTACTGACCAGGCTTCTTAGCCTAGCACTGCAAGTAACACAGGGCTAGTCTCTCTGGGCCTCAGTTTTCTCATCTCTAATATTAAAAAGTGGAAATCATTGTTAGTATTTTCCAATACCATAAACACAGCGAACACTGATTTTATTTGTGACAGTGTGCTTTCAACATTTATAGCCCAAAGACATGAGTTCTCTCAAAGGACCTCTTGATAACTGCAGAAGGCAGACCCTTAACTACAACAGAAAACAGGTTCTGTGGAATCAAAGCTGAGAAAAGCCTAACAGTGTGTCTTTCAAAGATAAGATGATAAAAATGTAAATAAAATAACAGGGCTCTACAATCTGCAAAAAACTGTTCATGTATAACACAAAGTGTCAAGTCTCTTAAGCTCAAGTCAACATATATTTTAACACCTGTGTATGTAATAGTGTAACACCAATGCTATCAGGACTGGTAACTGGTGTCAAAGAGATGTTCCCGAAAGTGCTATGAGAAAAGAAGGCTTCTGTTATAGAGACACGGGAAATGCTTTATTGATAAAGCAGCATTTGAGTGGACTTACAGGGACAGGTAGAATTTTTGCTGGCTGGAGTTGTCTATCCAGAGGGCATTCCAAGCAGAACAAGTAATGGCACTGAAGCTGGAAAGCCTGAGGCAAAGACCAGGAGTCCAATTTGGGGCACTGGGCTCATGGCAAAAGATGGAGGTCAAATCATGATGACCTCGGTCTTCAGAATATGGGCATCAGTTGCATGAACAATTTTAAAGAACAGAGATAGTCAGAATGTCTAGTTTTGATATTTTGGCCTAAAGAGCAAAAACTCTCTTTTGCTTAAACTTAAGTACCTTCCAATATTTAAAAAAGAAGATACTAATTCCATTAAAATTATTCTAAAGAAAACGATAAATTCTACTAAGTTACAGGAGAGTCAAAAAGACATACAGAAAGTAAATTAAGCTATTTATTAGTCTGTTATTCGTCTACCATATTCCACTCATAATTACTAAAATATGCAAACCTTAGAAATAAATAATGCGTATTTTTAAATTTTAAGACCACTGTTAACAGCATGCTCAATCACATTAATTTATAAACTGATTTTGACTTACTTTTAAACATAACATATTACTAAGAAAAAGAAGTTATATCACTGACCTAAGGGTTTCCTCAATAACAGGAAGAAACTCTACTCGCTAAGAGAAACTATGAGTCAGCAAACTCTAGACAATATTCCCATACTTCTAAGCATAAGGTTAAGGCTAGGAAAATAGTAACACATTTTAAACTCCTTTTCAAACATTTCTAAAATTAAAACAAAATGTTAAAAGTCATTTTTAAACCACAGCTTTCTATTAACAGAAATCAGATTCATCCAGAAAGTTTATACCTGTTCATTGTTCAGAAAAGGGAAGACAAATAAGGCAAAGGATTATTGTAGCCCAAGAAGAAGCAATGTCTCATCTTTTTAAAATTAACTTTTACAAGTTTGTGGACAACAAATTCATGCTGTGGAAATATTATATTTTTATATCTACAGAACTATATTGATAGGGGCCTTTCATGAAGGAAATACAGCAGAAAAAACACTAGCCTGAAAATGAGCAGGGTGAAAATTTGATACCAGTTTGTCCATAAGGTGCATTATTTTAAAACTCACTGACCTTCTCTGGGCCTCTACAGCCCCAGCTCTAAACTAAGAGGGGTGAATCATGTGATCTCTAAAATGTCACATCATAAAACATAATTTTAAGTAATAGAGACTTGTTGCTGCTCAGGGTCGTGAGGTTGGGGGTTAATGGGAGGTGGGGTAGAATGAATTAGGCTTTGGAGTAAAGCTAATAGGAGTTCAAATCCAAGCTCCATCAGTACTAGCTCAGTAGCTGAAGTGTAAGTTTCCTTCACTATCAAAAAAGCCTAGTATTTTCCTTTGCAACATGTTGGAAGGAAGAGAATGTATATAACATACCTGGCACATCATAGGTACTAAATAAAGGCAAGCATTATGTTTCTGGTCAGTAATACAAGTTCTAATGAAGAACAATAATCCACTTGCCAATGCAGCTTCCTAGAATTTGGCTTGGAGAAGAGCAGAGACCGACTGCCACGCTTTCCAAGTGAAAGGCAGGTACAGGTAATAAGAGGATTCATGCTTGGAAGTAGAAAGGATTAAAAGCAGGGAGCTGAAGAAAAAGCAAAGACTTTGAGTTCTGCATATAACAATGGAAAGGACACAAACTACATGAGATAAGGTGCTGAAGGAAACAAGATCTTTTCATTAAGAGGGCCTCTGGAGAAAAAATATATACACAATGAATTACTGCAATTATTTCATAACCAAAACAAGGCAGAAAGTTGGTTAGAGTTTATGAGTATCACTAAAAGAAAACAAGACTTTGCAATATACAAATTATCTTTCCCTTGCCTGCCTGTAATTCTCACATGGGATACAAGATGATCCAATCCCTGTACACCTCTCTAGGGTCACCTCTGACCACTGTCCCCTCACCTCACCCTTCCCTAGGTTCACTCAAAGGTTCCCTTTGTCCCTGCAACATGCCAAGTTCATTCTTCCTTTAGCTCCTTTACACTGTTTATATCTGCCTAGAAACTTCCAGCCCATTTTCTCATGGCTGACTCAGCTAAACTTTCAGCTATCACCCAAAATGTCACCTCCTCAGTGAGGTCTTCCCTGACCACCCCATTTCTCCACACTACCCAGTCACTCTCAAGCTCCCTACCCAGTAATACCTTCTCTGCCATTTATTACTATCTAAACTTGTCTTTTTTATTTACATGTGTATTATATTCTCCATCAAAAGTTAAAATCTTTGAGGGTAGGGGCCTTATCTAAATTGGTCACTACTCAATCTCTAACACCTAAAACAATGGATGGCATAGATAATCACTCAGATAAACTGTCCAATGAATAAATCCAAATGATGTTAATCACCATCCTTCTGTGAACATAAGTAAGGTAATATCCCTCGGAGGCTGTTTAATTTCATTTCTTTCATGCAGTTTTAGGCAATGCAATAATGCTGTTTTAAAAGACCAATGTTTGAGACAGCTAGATTTTAAAGAGAGTGACTTCTACATGACAACATATTGTACATGTTTTCACTTTATGAACACGAATAATCCACCACTTTAATTACCAGAATCCGTAAATAAAACAAGGATACCATAAGTTGTTTTGTGAGATCCTGCTTCTATAAAGAGGCGTATGGGTAGATGGTATATAGATGGGAATTACCTTTCAGAACTCTACCTAACAAGGAAATGCAGCAAACTGGACTAATTCCAGTAAAGATTTAATTAGACCCGTTACTTTGTTACCTTGCTAAACTTATCCAAACTAGTACAAGTGATGAATTCAGTGATTCCATCTGTGAAATAGAAGACAAATGACATAGTGAACAAAGAAAAGTTCCACAATGTCCACCCATGTTTGAACTAAAAGAGAGGAGGAAAAAAAATCCCTAACCCTAAATCAAAAGTAATCAAGCAACTAAAATTTCAAACAATGGCGAGATATCGATGAGTAGGCGAAGCAGTGAACTGAAACCACAGCGAGAACATTCATGATTTGTGCTTTCATTTTTTTTTTTTTTTTTAACACGACTTTTCTCAATGAATAGAAGAGACTCACAACCGCCTGTGCCTGGACAACCCACGCATTACACCCAGTCACAAATTCTTGGTCCCTCTGGAGGGCCCATGGCGCCAGCACGGGGCCGACCCCATCGGGGACTCCTCAGGGTCCGCAGGCTGGAGCAATGGGGACACTCCCGCAACCTATATCCATCGCTGAATCCCTGCCCAAGCCGTGGGAGCAGCGGGACTCAGCATTCTGCAACTTCACTCTTGTGTCCATTATGAGCACAGCCTGCCTCGCCCCTCCTCCCCCGGAGGCTCGCGCAGGACTCAGTAAACAGAACAGGACTGGGCTATGGCCTCCTGTACGCCCCCATGCAAGTCATCTGACCCAAGAGACTCAGTTTTCCAACCTGTCAAATAGGGGAACGAGAAACCCAGCCTACCTCAACGGGTGGTTCCTGGCCGGCCGCCCCAGGTTGGCCCGGGAACTGCGGCTCAGCGGTCGCGCCCCGGCCTGAGGGGAGGGGCTTGGCGGGGCGGACCCCGGACACAGTCCAGCGGGCGACGCGCAGCCCACCGCCCGCACCCAGCAGCCCCGGGACCTCCGGCCCGTGACGTCAGCACGCTGACGTCGACGCACAGAGTTCGCATCTTGCTCGAGGGACCAAAGACCCGACTGGCTCACGAGCGACTCCGTAGAGGAGCCAACCTATTGGTCAAATGACCTGTCAATCTCCTACTGACCAGTAAGCGACGCGGAAAGGAGGGAGAAGGCGGGCCGGCCTGCCCGTAGGAATGGATGAGGAATCTGGACATCCAGCTTTGAAACACGGTGGTGGTTGGACTTCCCTGCATTTTCCATCACAAGGTTTAACAAGCGTCGGATTCCTTTTCGAACGCGTTTCTGCGCCTTCCGCTTCCCTTCAGTCATTCGATGGGGGGTTTATGCTCCAGCTCGTGGGAAAATGTTATGGAAATCGGTTTCAGGGCCCCTTGGGCATCTCACGCTGAGCCCTCCAGGAATGAAAACAGGGCATACCATTTCTATGCCAGTACTCAGTTCAAGAGTCACCACTTCTAACTCTCACCTCCCCAGACCTATTTAGGATACCTTTTCTCTGCGCTCCTAGTTCTTAACTAACATCTCTAAGGGGCAGTCACATTTGATTATGTGTCTGTTTTCACACGAAGTTAGGCACCTTTTATTGCTTTATTTAAAATTTAATTAAACTTTTCTCCCAATAGATGCTACAGTTATACACATTTTTAGAAGCACAGAGGTATACAGTGAACATTCTTTGGATCCCCATTTTATTATTTGTATATTTTTCCAAAGTCATAAGTGTCGATATTAATTTTAAATTACACAAGACTATGTCCTTGCGAAAAAGAAAAAAAAAAAAGCTTAAACGTTACGAATTATGCTTGTATACCTTTTAGGCCCTAATTACAAACCCAGTCTGTAGATGATGACTCCTAGATCCTGTGCATTTGCAGGTGTAGATTTTTTTTGCACTCAGCATTGAAATCTTTCCATATCTGTATATAAATCTACCTCATTCTCTGAAAATGCTACATGTCCTCAGAACCAATATGTATATATATATACATATATATAATTAATGTGCCATTCCCCCACCCTCCCATATTTGTTTATTAATATTACTGTGAGAAGTAATGGTACCATAAACATATATGTAGGTGCCTTTTTGTACTTAGGTCCAAGTAATTCTTTAGAGTACAGATACCAACATGAGAATGTACTGGATCATAGAGTATGCACGATGTAAATCCTTAATAGATTTCACTGATTTGCTCCCCTGAGTAGTTGTTCTAACTTACATTCCCACTCCTTTTTTTTTGTATTTGAGCAATTTTTCCCTGTATCCTTGCCAAAATTGATAAAATACAATTTTTAAAAATTCTATAAACTGATAGATGTGAAAACCTTTTAAAGGATAACATATACAAAATACAATAATCATAAGTGCTTGTCTTAATGACAGTGTGAACAAACTTGTGTAACCACCACCTCATACCAAAATTTTAAATGTTTACCAGCAATATAGAAGCTTTCCTCATGCTCAGTCTTAGTCATTATAGCCCTACACACAGGCACAATTCTGAATCCTACCATCAAATTACTTTTGCCTGCTTTTGAATGTTTATAAGTAGTCATACATGATATGTACTCTTATGTGGCTCTTTTTGCTTAACACTATATTTGTAAGATTGATCCATATTAAAGAATATAATAGTTTCATTTTCATTTTTGTATATAATTCCAAAATTTTTTGTCTATTCTATTGTTGTCTGACATTAGGTCATTTAAAGTTTGGGGTAATTACAAATGACGCTGCTATGAATATTCTTGTACCTGTCTTATGATGCATATAGTTACACATTTGATTTTGGAAGATTCCCTAGAAGTAGTATTACTATGCACAGGGTATATATTCAATATATTCAACATTAGTAGACACTGCCAAATAGTTTTTAGGTTTTACTAATTTATACATGCCCTAACCGTGAATGAAAATTTCAGTTACTCTGCATCTTTGCCAACACTTGCTATACTCATTTGTGTTTTGCGTTCTTCCTTTTTCTTTTCCTTTTTAAATGTTATACATCCTGGTGAATACATAGAGTCATCACATTGTGGATTTAATTGCATTTACTCATGTGTAGCCTCTGAAGTCTCAAAGAAATTGATGGAAACCATTCCTGAGGAAGCTCCGATATTGGACTTACTAGACAATGATTTAAGTAAACTCTCACATATGCTCAAAGAACTAAAGGAAACTGAGAGTTGAAGCCAGTTGGGCTTCTGGGTTGGGTGGGGACTTGGAGAACTTTTCTGTCTAGCTAAAGGATTGTAAATGCACCAATCAGCAGTCTGTGTCTAGCTAAAAGTTTGCAAATGCACCAATTAGCACTCTGTGTCTGGGTGGGGACTTGGAGAACTTTTCTGTCTAGCTAAAGGTTTGTAAACACACCAATCAGCACTCTGTGTCTAGCTAAAGGTTTGTAAGTGCACCAATCAGCACTCTGTAAAAACAGACCAGTCAGTACTCTGTAAAATGGACCAATCAGCTCTCTGTAAAATGGACCAATCAGCTCTCTGTAAAATGGACCAATCAGTAGGATGTTGATGGGGCCAAATAAGTAAATAAAAGCAGGCCAGCCCAGCTAGCAGGGCAACCTGGTGGGGTCCACTTCTACAATCTGGAAGGTTTGTTATTTTGCTGTTGGCAATAAATCTTGCTGCTGCTGGCTCTTTGGGTCGGCACTACTCTTACGAGCTGTAACACTCACAGTGAAGGTCTACAACTTCACTCCTGAAGCCAGCAAGACCACGAACCCAACAGGAGGAATGAACAACTCTGGATGCGCCACCTTTAAGAACTGTAGCACTCTGCGAAGGTCTGCAGCTCCACACCTGAAGTCAGTGAGACCACAAACCCACCAGAAGGAACAAACTCTGGATACACCATCTTTAAGAACAGTAACTCACTTCTAGGATCCGCGGCTTCATTCTTGAAGTCAACCAGACCAAGAACCCACCAATTCTAGACACAAAACCATGAACATAAAATGTGAAGGAAAATAGGGTAACGATGTATAAACAAAAGGAAAATATCAATAAAAAGATAGAAATTGTGAAAAGGAACCAAATAGAAAAATCTTGGGCTTGCAAGTACTAATAAGTTAAATGAAAGCCTCATTTGAGAATTTCAGGAGACACTTTTGGCATGTTGAAGGATGAATCAGTAAACTTGAAGATAGGAAAATTGAAATTATCCAGTCTTAGGAGCAGAAAGAAATAACAAGAAAGGAAAATGAGCAAAGCCTAAGGGACCTAGGGGATATCAATAAGGATACCGAAATATGTATTACAGAAGTCACACAAATAAAAGAGAGAGAAAAAGAAAAAGTACATTAGAGGATAAAAATGTCTAAGAACTCCCCAAATTTGGCAAGGAAAAAAAGAAGATTCAATTAAATAAAACCAGAAATGAAAGTGAAGACATTATATCAAATTTATATAAGGAAAAAGGATTATAAGATTCCACTGTGAATAGTTGTGTGCTGACAGATTAAATAACCTGAATGAAAAAGATATGTTCCTAGAAACACACAAATTACCAAAACTAACTCAAGAAAAAAATAGGAACTATAACCAGATCTATAACAAAGAGATTGAATTAGTCCTTTAAAAACAGTAACAACAAAACTTAAAAAACAAAAGTCAAAGACCAAATGGCTTCACTGGTGAATTCTACTGGACATTTAAATAATTAACACCAATCCTTCTCAAACTCTTCCAAAAAATTGAAGAGATAGGAACACTTCCTAACTGATTCTCTGAGGCTAGTAATATTCTCATGCCAAAGCAGACAAAGCCAAACAAAGACACTATAAGAGAACTAGAGACCAATATTCCTGTATGAATATGGGCTCAAAATTCTCAACAAACTATCAGCTATTTGAATCCAAGAGCATATTAAAAGATTATACACTATGACCAAGTGGGATGTATCCTAGTAATGCAAGGGTGGTTCAACAAAAGAAAATCAAGTTTATTTAACATATCGTCATATAAAATGAAAGAAACCATGTGATCATGTCAATTGACACAGAACATTTGAAAAAAATCAACATTGTTTCTTGATAAAAACACTCAGAAAACTAAGAAAAGAAAGGAATTTCCTAAACCCACACCTAACATCAGACTCAATAATGAAATAAAGAAAGCTTTCCCCCTAAAATCAAGAACAAGACAAGGATGCCTACTTTTACCACTGCTCATCAACATTGTACTAGAAGTTGTAGTTAGAGCAGTTGGGCAAGGAAAATAAATAAAATGCATACAAATTAGAGAGGAAGAAGTAAAACTATATTCAGAGATGGCATGATCTTGTATCTAGGGAGTTCCAAGGAATCTGAAAAAACAAGAATGACACAACTAGAACGAATAATTTAGCAAAGTTGCAGGTAGAAGATCAACACAAATCTAAGTTGTATTTCTGTGCACTAGTAATGAACAAACTGAAAAGTAAATTAAGAAAATGTCATTTACATAAGCATTCAAAGATTAAACTAGCTAGAAATAAATTTAAGCAATGAAAGACTTGTATACTGAAAACTAAAAATCATTGCTAAAACTAATTTAATACCCAGATAATTGCAATTGCATACCGTATTCAAGAGTTTGAAGATAATATACTTAAGATGGCAATACTTCTGATCACCATTGTTAAATTGAATAAACAGGAGGCCATTGACCTGACACAGTGTGCATACTTTGAGTTCCTTCATAATGTATCACAATCTAACTCAATACATAAAGAAACAACTTGAGAGTCTGATTTTTATAACACATAGCCTGATCTTTACCAGCCACAGGCAGCCAACTGATCAGACCATGTCCATGTCAGTCAGATATCTAGCTCTAATCACTTGAGCTATTTCTGCACTTTACATCACATTCTGTCTATAAATACTCACTGCCCATGTTGCAAAGTGGAGCTCTGAACCTCTTCTATTCTGAGTGCTGCCTAATTCATGAATCATTCTTTGCTCAAATGCTGTTAAATTTAATTTCTCAAAAGTTTTTCTGTTAATATCATCTACAGATTCAGTGAAATCTCTGTCAAAATTTTGATAGCCTTTTTACAAACAGGAAAAAACTATCCTCAAATTCATGTAGAATTGTCATTGAAGAATTTAACAATAATTTTAAAATAGCCAAACAATCTTAAAACAAACCAAGTTAAAGAATTCATATATTCTGACTTAAAAACTTACAAAGAAGCTATGGTAATCAAGAAAGTGTGGCACTGGTGTATAGAGACATATAGATCATTGAGAGTCCAGAAATAAACCCATACAACTATTTCCAGTTGATTTTGAACAAGGGTACCAAATGAAGAAAATGATAATCTCACCAACAAATGTTGTTGGTACAACTGGAAATACATATGCAAAAGAGTGAAATGAGACCCCCTACCTCACTCCATTTACAAAAATTGACTCAGAATATGCCAAAGATTAAATATCAGTGCTAAAACCAAAAACTCTTAGAAGAAAACATAGGGGTAAATCTTGGTAAATCCTTGGATTTGGCAATGGATTCCTTGGTAGCAGAAAAAAATCATAAACATCAACAACAAAAATTTTGCTATTAACTGTACTCATCAGCATTAAAAAGGCTTTACGTCAAAGAGCATTATCAAGAAAATGAAAAATCAATCTACAAAATAGAGGAAAATATTTGCAAGTTATCTAACTGATAAGGGTCTAATATCCAGAATATATAGAGAACTCCTCAACTCAACAACAAAAAGACAACGCAACTAAAAAATAGGAAAAGAAACAGAACAGACATTTCTTCAAAGAAGATATACAAATCGCCAAGAAGACGTGAAGACATGATCAAAATCATTAGTCAATAGGGAAATGAAAATCAAAACCCCAGGCATGATTTCACAGCCACTAGAATGACAAGAAATTGGAACCCTTGTGCATTTCTGGTGAGAGTGTAAAATAGGGAAGCTGCTGTGGAAAACAGTTTGGTTGCTCCTCAAAAAATTAAACTTAGATTTACCATGTGACTCATCATTTTCAGTTTTAAGTGTATACCCAAAAGAATTAAAAGCATGTACTCAAACAAGTATAAGTACATATATATGTTCATAGTACCACCACTCATGAGAACCAAAAGTTGGAAACATCCCAAATATCCATCAACAGATTAATGGTGTATACATACAATGGAATATTATTTAGCATAAAGAGGAACAAAGTGCTGAAACATGCTACAATGTGAATAAACCTGAAAACATTATGCAAAGTGAAAAAAGCCAGACACAAAAGATTACATATTGTGTGATTCCATTTATATGAAATATTAAGAATAGGTAAAGCCATACAGACAGAATACAGATTGGTGCTTATCAGAGTTTGGGAGCAGGGGGAGGATAGAGAAAGTGCTTATGGGCTAAGGGGTTTTCCTTTGAGGTGATGAAAATATTTTGAAACTAGACAGAAGTGGTAGTTGTACAACATTTGAAATGTACTGAGTAAACCCTAATGAATTTTTCAAACCCTAATGAACTTTCAAATGCTTAAGTTTATGTTATGTGAATTTCAACTCAAAAAAAATTAATTCAATGGCTCAACTACTACCAAAAGAAATATGTTCAGAAGAGGTTTGTTCTCCTTCCCAAACTTTCATGGAGTGAAGGTAGTAGGGAGATCTATAGCTATTGTAAATATGAAAGGACTATCTAAATTACTTTAAATATTTGCAATGTTCCACTTAAATTATGACAGTGTAAACATTTAAATTACTAGGGAAATTTCTATTATTATATTCCCAATTCTTCTGCCACTCATCCTCCGGCTTTACATTTTAAACTAGGTATACTTTCTGTTTTCTGCCTCAGAACTGGGGCTTATAAATATTTGTTGAATAAATGATGCAATGAACATATGAGTTTATAATTTCATGTAAATACAACACTTCTATCAAATCCATTCTCTACGTTGCCTCTACTGAAGACATGATGAAAGCCTGAAGTTTTGCAAGAAATATATTGATAATGGAAATCAGTAATACACATTAGGGTAGATGGAAAATAAGTTTTAAATATGTAATCTATTAAAGACGTAGACTTGACAAAAGCTGACAATTGCCTTTATTTGGGAAAATAAAGAGATGGGGAAAGGGTGATTGGTTAAGGAATTTTGCCATTAATTTAAATCAAGAATTCAGGAGGAAAGCTATAAACTCACTCTTGAACATTTCATGTCTGAGATAGGTGTAGTTCATCTGGATGTCTAGAAGTCAACTAGATGATAAACCTGGAGAGCTCAAGAGAGACATCATCATGTGCATGGGTATAGATGCTATTGCTCAGAGAGTGTACACATTGAGAAGGAAAGAGAACCAATGGTAGAATCTTGGCAATATCATTATTTAGAGTAGGCTGAAGCAGAAGAGACCAAAACGAAACATGGACACAGTGAACTCAGGTGAGAGAAGAAACATAGGGAGAAGTCATGGTTGACTAAAAAACATAGTGTTTTGAGCGCAAAGTGATAAAAGACTTTAAATAAAATAATAAGTGATATGGAACAAAAATTAAGAGAACACAGACTAGAAATCTTAACAGAATGACACAAATATGGGAATATTTTCTTAAATAGATCAGCTGCAACTTCAAGGATATAAGTGATATAAAGCAGTAAGACAGTAAGTGGAAGACGGAGAAAGACAAGCCATTACAGGAGAAAAATAGAGGGAGCAACGTGCGAGTCTACCATTCATTCAACCTTGACTGCATGTAAACTGCTATAGAACTTATTGAAAAGTCAACTTCAACTGCAGCAATTTAACTATCAGAAGTGGAAAAGACAGAGCTAATGATGATTTATGAGCCCAGAGCTAATGTTAGAACTTTATAGAACTTTGCCAACCCAAACCATCAGTAAATTTGGTCATTTCCATCCTGTTCTCTCCTTCTTTGAGGTATTTGATTGCATTTTGGTGAAGCAGTTTAGCTCACTGCGGTCTGTCATGTAACACAGGACCACAACTCCTATGAAAATCCTCTCCTGCTCCACTGAGTGAGTCAAGACAGCCAGGAAGGAGGCACCCTCTGCCACTGTGACTCACCATGCATGGGATTGAGCTGGTGACCCGGGAACGGAGCCGCTGCATCTCTCTGACATGTGGACCCAGTGTTAGCCAAAACTGCTCAAACCACCAATTCCACACTTCAAATTAGGCCTCTGACTTGCAGAGCTGCCCAGAAGTCATACAGAGGTCATTGGTCTATTCTTCCCAGCTATGTTTGTAAAGTTTTCACACAGTTTATGTTGGCAAGAAGATGCTCCTAAAGATTCTAGTGGTAACGTGTGAGGAAGGGCCAACATAATGGCTGAATATCCAGGAAAGCAATGTTTACAATTATCATTAATTATTTTCAAAGGGAGTTATCCACATTGCCTTTTGGACTTATTGGGGGTTTTCTTAGTGTTTTTGTAAGCATGTGAAACCTGATACTGATTCTGTGTTTAAAAAAGAATTCAAATGAAACCACTGTTAGTAATTCTTAACTTTTGCCAGCAAGATACTGATATAAAAGTTTCTCCATAAAATTATGCTATCCATAAAAGTTGCTTTTTTAAAAAGAAAAAATAACACAAACAGACAACATTATAATAATCAGTATTCATTTGTGGTGAACTCAGTCCCTATAATCAGAAACTGATAGAGTTATTGAGGTACTTTTGTTTGTTTGTTTTAAAAATTAGCCTGTTTAAAATTTTAGGGAAAAGGAAATTGGACTGACCTCCCTTCCTTTCTTTTCTTTCCTTCCTTCTTTTCTTCCTTCTTTCCTTCCTTCCTTCCTTCTTCCCTTCCTTCCTTCCTTTCTTCCTTCGTTTCTCTTTTCTTTCTTTCTCTTTTAGCTACAGAAAAGTGAAAAATCTAGAAAAACAGTTTTCTCATCTGGCTCTATTATCAATGCTGGATTCCAACAGTTTCAAAAAAGTTTGTCTTTCACAGAGATTCACTAATATCTGGTTATAACAAAGTTAGACAGTACTTAGACCCATTACATACATGAAATAAACCTGTACGATATGTTAATTTCAACTTTTGACTTTAAAAATACCACATCACTTACATAAGTGTCATCGGAATACATACTGCTTGCATAAATGTGTAGTGAGTGTAGAGTCAAAATCTCCTTTCAAACACACCCTTTTCCAATCCCTCACCAAAGATGCTTACTGTTAACTGTTAACCATCTAGGTGCAGCCTTTCCAACTTTCTCTCTATATTAACATTGTATGCATTAATATTTTAAACCAGTGTATTGAACAGGTAAAATACACAGGCTGTAATTTTAAAACGTCTTTATGTTTGTTTCCTATTGTCTCCTTAAACAAGCTAAGCAGGATTTTTTTTTTTTTTTGCCAATGGATTAAAGCTGGGCGTGTCTATTGACTCTTCTGTTCATTCCTAGTTCTCTCTAAGTTGTAAACTATATAGTCCTATGCCAGAAATTTAAATGCCTCGTCTTTTATATTGATCAGCACTTCATTCTCCTCTCAGAGGAAAGCCATCCCCTTTCTCTTAGCCAGGCCCTTTACATATGGACAACTTGCTCTTGGATAAAAGGATGCTGTCTCTTTCTTCTGTCTTTCTAACCAGACTCCTTCCCCACCCTCTGACAGTGATGGTTGATCCCAATTGAAGTTGGAACTGGAGGGATGAGAATGGAGGAGAAGGAGAGGTCAGGGAGAGAGTCAGATAGGAATGATGTTAATTTTAATGAAATATTGTAAGATGGCTCTGGGCCAGGGTGCTTTGCTTTGTTTTGTTTTGTTTTAATGTGGCCAAAAAAAAGCACACACCACGTCATAATATAAAATATACCATCTTAACCATTTTTAACTGCATAGTTCAATAGTGTTAGCTGTATTCACATTGTTGTACAACTGATCTCTAGAACTTTTTCATCTCACAAACTGAAACTCTATATACCTGTTGAAAAACTACCCACTTTCCCCTTTTCTCCAACCCCCATTCTACTTTCTGTTTCAATGAGTTTGACTACTTGAGATGCCGCATCTAAAAGGAATCAATAAGCCCATCTGCTTGTGACTGACTTATTTTAGTTAGCATAATGTCTTCAAGGTTCATCCATGTTGTAGCATGTGATGAGTTTTTTTAAGGCTGAGTAACATTGCATATATATTCCACATTAAAAAAAAATCCATTATTCCTTTAAATGACATTTGAGGTTGCTCTCACCTCTTGGTTATTGTGAGTAATGCTTCATTGAACACTGGCGTGCAAATATCTCTTCAGGATCCCACTTTCAATTCTTTGGATATAGACCCAAAATGAAATTGCTGGATCTTATGTAACTCTCTTTTTAATTTTTAAAAGAAACTTCATACTGTTTTCCATAGCAGCTACACAAATTTGCATTCCTACCAACAGTGCACAAGGATTCCAATTCTCCATATCTTGACAATGCTTGTTACTTCCTGGTATATTTTGTTTGTTTGTTTTCGTGATATCTTTTGTGGTTTTGATGTGCATTTCTCTAATGTTTAATGATATTGAGCATCTTGTCGTATGCTTTTTGGCCATTTGTATATCTTCTTTGGAGAAATATACATGTAAGTCTTTGCCAGTTTTTTAATCAAGTTATTTGGGATTTTTTTGGTTATTGAGTTGTAGGAGTCCTTTATATATTCAATTACTAGCCCTTTGGCAGATACATGATTTGAAAATATTTTCTCTCATTCTGTAGGTTGCCTTTTCATTCTGTAAATTGTTTCCTTTGATGAACATAAGTTTTTAAGTTTGATATAGTCACATTTGTCTATTTTTGTTTTGGTTTTCTTCACTTTTGGTGTCATAATAAAATAATTTAAGAAATTCTTGTGTTAAAAAGAATTCAAATGAAAGCATTGTTAATAATTTTTAACTTTTGGCAGCATGATATTGATATAAAAATTTATTTATAAAATTATGCTATCTATAAAAGTTGCTTTTTAAAAAATGAAAAATAATACAAGCAGACAACATCATCATAATCAATACTCATTCGTGGTGAATTCAGTCACTATAAGCAAATCATTATTAAATCCAATGTTATGAAGCTTTTCCACTGTAATTTCTTCTAGGAGTCTCAGAGTTTTAAATCTTTAATCTTATGTTTAAATCTTTAATCCATTTAGTTTTTATCTATGGTGTAGCTTAAAGGTCCAACTTTGTTCTGTTGCATGTTGATATCCCATTTTCCCAGCACCATTTGTTGAAAAGATAATCCTTTCCTCATTGTATGGTCTTGACACCTTTGACCAAGATCATTTGACCATATGCACAAGGGTTTATTTCTGACCTCTATATTCTGTTCCATTGGTCAAAACATTTGTCTTTATGCCATTACCATAGTTTTTATTACTGTAGCTTTATAATGTTTTGAAATTAGCAGGTGTGAGGCCTCCAACTTTTTCCTTTTTCAAGATATTTTGGCTATGTGGAGGTCCCTTGATTTTAGGATGGTTTTTGCTATTTTTGCAAAAACTGTAGCATTGATATTTTTATAAAGATTGCCTTGAATATGTAGATTGCTTTGAGTAGTATGGAAATTTTAACAGTATTAAGCTTTCTCATTTATGAACACAGGATATCTTTTTATTTATTTATTTGTGTCTCTTTTCAATTTCCTTGAGCAATATTTTGTAGTTTCCAGTGTACACAGTTTTATTTTCGTTGGTTAAATTTATTCCTAAGGATTGTTTTTATGGTTTTGTAAATGAAATTGTTTTCTTAAATTTCCTTTTGGATTGTTCATTGTTAGTGTATAGAAATGCAACTAATTTTATGTGTTGATATTGTAGCCTGCAACTTTGCTGAATTTGTTTAATAGTTCTGGCAGGCTTTTTTGTTGAACTTTTAGGGTTTTCTACAATATAAAACCACATCATCTATAAACAGGAATAATTTTACATTTACCTTTCCAATTTGCATGCCTTTTGTATATTTTTCTTGTGTCATTGTTCTAGGACTTCCAGAGATATGTTGAATAGAAGTGGTGAGAATGAGCATTCTTGCCATATTCCTGATCTTACAGGAAAAAATTTTCAGCTTTTTACCATTGAGTATGATGTTAGCTGAAGGCTGCTCATATATGGCGTTAATTATATTGAGGTACATTTTTTCTTTTCCTTGTTTGTTGTATGTTTTTATCATGAAAGTGTGTTAAATTTTGTCAAATGCTTTTTCTTTGTTGATTGAGATGATCATGTGTTTTTTATCCTTCACTCTGTTAATGTTATGTTTTACACTGATTGATTTTCATATGTTGAACCATCTTTACATTCCAGGAATAAATCTTGCTTGGTCATGGTGTATAATTCTTTTAATATGCTATTGATTTCTAATTGCTAGTACTTTGTTTAGAATTTTTACATTAATATTTATTATGGATATTGGTCTGAACTTTTTCTTTTCTTATAGTAAATTTTCTTTTCTTATCAGGTTAATGTTGGCTTCATGAACTGAGTTTGGAAGCATTCCCTCTTTTGTAATATTTTGGAAGATTTTGAGGAGTTTTGGTATAAATTGTCCTTTAAATATTTTTCAGAATTCTTCAATAAAGCCATTTTTAATGGGTTTTTTGGGGGAGAGGTTTGATAACCAATTTGATATCCTTACTAGTTATAGATATGTTCAGATTTTTAATTTCTTCATGATTCAGTCTTTGCAGGTTGTATGTGTCTAGCTATTCATCCATTTCTTCTAGGTTCTCTATTTTGTTGTTATATAATTGTTCATGACAATCTCATATATTCCTTTTTACTTCTGTTGCATCAGTTGCTTCTGTTCTGTTGAGGTGTAACTTTAGATCATTAATTTGGGATTTTTCATATTTTCTAATATATGCATTTACCACTATAAACGTCCCTCTTAGTACTGCTTTCATTGTATCTTATCAGTTTTGGTGCATTGTGGCTTCATTTTCATTGGTCCCAAGATATTTTCTAAATTCCTGTATGACTTTTTTTTTCTCTTTGACCTTGTTTGCTTAAGAGTGTGGTGTTTAATTTCCACATATTTTTAAACTTTCCAGTTTTCCTTCTGCTGTTGTTTTCTAGTTTTATTCCATTGTGGTTGTAGACGACACTTGATATGATTTCAATCTTTTTAAATTTGTTAAGACTTGTTTTGTGACCTAACATATAGTCTGTCCTGGAGAATTTTTCCATGTGCACTTGAGAAAAATGTATATTCTGCTGTTTTGCATACAGTGTTCTGTATATGTCTATAGGTCCCATTGAGCTATAGTGTTTCACAGGTTCTCTGTTTCCTTATTGATCTTCTGTCTGGTTATTTTATCCACTATTACAAATAGAATATTGAAGTCTCTTACTATTTTTGTTGTTGTTGTCTATTTCTCCCTTCAATTATGTCAATATTTTCCTCATATATTTGGGACCTCTGATGTTAAGGGTATATTTGCTTATGATTGTGATAGCTCTCTGGTGAATTGACCATTTTGTCATTATAAAGTGTCCTTATTTGTTTCTAGGGCAGTTTCTGACTTAACTCATTTATGCCTGAGGTTGCAATTTTTTGAATTTTTGCAATCAGACCTTGGCGATGATCTTGAGCAGTAGGATATAAATAACTCCCACATGCTTAGTGCCGGGTCTGTGCCACAGACCCTCACCAACCGATGGATGAAATGAGTACTCAGACACAGGTATGCAGTGTAAGAGCAGCTAGGGGACTGCCCAGCTCTAGTGGCCGAAGTGCAGCCTCAAGAAGCTGGAGCTGCTTGCTTTTTATTCAGTGCAGGCACATGCCAAGAGCCTGGAGCAAATACTATCTGTGGGTAATTAACATTTATTGTTCTGCTTTAAGGGAAAGTCACCCCTTCACTCCTTTGCACATACTCCTCCCCTTCTGCCTCAGGGTTAGAGAAGAGCTGCCCTCAGCTATTCTCCCCTGAAGCTATGCAGAGCCTTCTGATCTTTTAGAAGGCCTGCTCCTTTCCCTATAGTTTCTCCCACCACTCTGATGGATCTCCTACATCCCTCCTTTTCTCTTTTTTGCATCAGATTTTGTTGATTGAAGCAGCCTACAGATGTGGACAGTGACAGGCTTGACAGGCACAGTGGTTACAGTTGTGTTCTGGCTTTGCATCCTAAAACCAGTAGATCACATAAGGCAAACATGAGTATAATCAGTAATATTCTTTTCCAATCAAAGAGTGACCCCCAGGAGTGGGGATCTATCCAGGAGGGGTGTTTTTGCACATTGTTCTATAGGGTTATTGTTGGGAAACCTCACCAGAGGTATTTTAATCTGTCCTAGCCAAGCAGTCCCATTGTTAGATGCTGGGAACAGGGTGTCCACTGAAGTAACATAGTGGAAGAAAGGCAGATCTAGAAGATGGGCCTAATAGAGTATAGCAGGTACAGACTGCAGGTGGAGTGAGAGGATAAGAAAATCCAATACCCTGTGGGAGTTGCAATGTACAACAGAGAGAATAGCAAGGAACAGATTATCTGGAGTGAATAGTGTTTGTGTCTGGAGCAGGATTTGCTCAGCCTCCAGAGTTGTCTTCTTCAGCATAATGTCCAGGGTCTGTGTTGTCCAAGGAAGCTGCATCATCTGGGCTGTGGGCCCTGCAGGATCATTTCCTTCATTTCTGGTACCGGGTTGGGTCCCAGCCATGCCATGGTATGGTTTGATATGTTGTGCTGGAATCCAAAGAGGACCTGAGGGGGTGTGAACACAAGCATATGCTCTTCCCCATGTTAATAAGTCATTTGGACTGCACGATAGATTACTATTTACATCTTTCCATAAAACTAAAGGTTTTATATCTTGGGAGGTTTTAGCAAAGTGCTTTTCTATGGCTGATTAAAATTTATTATCTAAATTTAAGAAATTAAGGGTGAATAAGGCTTGTGCTAGTAGTGTTGTAGGGTCTTTACTCATATTCCCCCTTTTTTGTTTTCTGAGCATATTTTTAAGGGTAGAGTAGGCACATTCTACTGTGGCCTGTCCTTGGGGGTTATGCGGGATACCCGTGGAATGTTGGACATTCCATATGTGACAAAATTGTTGAAATTGTGAGCTGGTGTAAGCCGGACCATTATCAGTTTTATTTTTTGTGGGCCACCCCATAAACACAAAAGTTAAGAGAAGATGTTTAGTAACATATCGAGTGGACTCTCCAGGAAGAGCATGTGCACTAATTAAGTGGGAAAAAGTATCTATGGATATATGTACATGTCTTAGTTTTCCAAATTCAGGGACATGCATAACATCTGTTTGCCATAACTGATTAGGTTCTGGACCTGTAGGATTAACACCTGTTGAAGGAGGGGATATGCCTGTGAGCTGGCAATCAGGGCATTGCAGGATAATTTGTTTCACTAGTCTCTGGGTTAACTGAAATTGTTTAAATTTCTCCAATTTTAGTGGAAAAATTGATGTGATTGGGTGGCTTGGTCAAGCAGTGATGTCATAACCTGCAGGTCTGCTTGATCATTGCCATGGGCTAGTGGACTGGGCAGTGAGCTGTGGGCCTGAATGTGTGTAATAAAAATAGGATGTGTATGTTGATCCAGCAATTGCTGAAGTCGAAGAAAAAGGGCACACAGGGTGGGCTCAAGAGTGGACTTAATGAGGACTGTTTTGAGGTTTTGCAATACATAAACAGAGTAAGCAGAGTCACTGACAATATTGATGGGCTGAGCAGAAAAGGCTTCCAGGGCCAATATTAGGGCTCCAGCCTCAGCTCTCTGAGTATCAGTAAACCCAGATGGAGTGAGGGAGTTATGTGGTTCCCACCAGATAGCTGCTTTTCCATTTTTACCAGAGCCATCAGCGAAAAACGTTAAAGCATTAGGTATGGGGGAGTGAACTACCTTTGTAGGCATGGCTACGGGGATATGAGATAAGAACTGGAGTATTTTGCCAGCAGCAAGGAGGCTTTAAGGCCATAGCCAATATTCTGGCTTTGTGTGTTTCAGTCTCCACCAGCCGACATGCTAGTATAAGTTCCTGGACTGTAGCTGCCTTTACTCTGATTGCCTGCATTGCCCTCGGGCAGTCTACATTAGCATTTTCATAAGCCAATTGCAACAATAAGATACCAGTGGCCTGGGCATGACTAATTTGTCTCCTAATTGCCTTGGTTAACTGATTGATAAATTCAACAAATCGCTCCTGAGGCCATTTGAACATTTACAAAAGATCCTTGTTGAACTCCATCTTTGGGGATTCAGTCCCAAGCCCTGAGGGTGCATAAGGACACTTGAGCATAAGCTTGGGGTACAAAATTTAATTGTTGTTGTACATTTACATAGGGACCCCCTCCCCTGGAGGATAGCAGCCATTATGTTTTGCCCAGTCAATTGATTCTGGTTGACTTCTTGTTTGCACAATTCATCATATTCTGCCCACCAGAGGAGGTACTGACTGGCCTCTGAAGTTGTTTTAGCTAGCACTGACCAGTCCCATGGATCATATGGAAGTTATCTGCTATGGCCTCAATTAATCCTTTTGTAAATGGGCTAGTGGCTCCGTTTTCTCTAATGCTTTTTCTTATTTCTTTATAAGTGTTGAAAGTAATGGATTCATGTGCCCGATTGCCTTGTTGATCTTGCATCACCGGGCAGGCCAAGAGCTCCCCTTCTAATGCCACTTGCCAAAGACAGGGTCCCATAGTGTATCCCATGTCTTTTTTCCAATTTATTGGGAGGGGGGCTCAGGGAAAATCTCTGTCTCTTCTGTGGCACCTATACCAGGTAATGGCGGGGCTGAGGGAGGAGGAGGAGGCAGTAAGGTAGGTGATGGTTCCTCTTCCCTTCCCCTTTTAGGCTCTTCTGTGTAGAGCAGAGACAAAGCAACCCTACCTAAGGCCCATAACGTTAAAGATATTACTAGGACCCGTTGCCCTTGTGCGTGATGTCTTTTAAGATTTCTTCCCACTTGTTCCCAGAGCTCTAAGTCTAGCGTGCCTTCTTCTGAGAACCATGGGTTATGGGAAACAACAGTTTGCATTAGGTCCCTTAATTGGGCCTCTGAGACCAAGGTTCCAATAGCTTTAAGCAACTGTTTCAATACTTTTATATACTGTTGCTGTTGAGCTGATAACTGCTGTCTCATGAAATCTTAGCTTGAAAACCCCTCTTGAACTTGGAAATCCCAAGCAGGCACCAATTACTTACTGCACAGTCACTTCATGTTCATTTTCGAGGATTCTGTCATGATCCATTGCAGTGTTCATCAGATGGGGCACCACCTGCCACGTCTGTCCCACAGACCCTGGCTGATGGATGAAATGAGTACTCAGATACAGGTATGCAGTGTAAGAGTAGCTAGTGGACTGCCCAGCTCTAGTGGCCAAAGTGCAACCTAGAGAATCTGGAGCTGCTTGCTTTTATTGAGTGCAGGCACATACCAAGAGCCTGGAGCAAACACAGCTATGGGTAATTAACATGTATTATCTGTGAGTTATTAACATGTATATATTCCCCTTTCAGGGAATGTCATGTGCACAGATGTTCAAAGGTCACTTCCTGGACAACTTCAAACAAACAAGCCTGATCAAGATAACTTCCCCTTCACTCCCTTGCACATACTCCTTGCTCTCTGTCTCAGGGTTAGAGAACAACTGCCTTCAGCTATTCGCCCCAAAGCTATGCAGAGCCTTCTAACCTTTCAGAAGGCCTGCTGGTTTCCCTGTAGTTTCTACCACCACTCTGATAGATCTCCTACAGCTTAGCATTCCAATAATGGAACACTAGGCATAAATGACTAAAGTCTATTTTGTCTGATATAAGTATGGGCCCCCTGATATGTCTTGGATCTGTGTCCCTGCCCAAATCTCATGTTGAATTGTTATCTCCAGTGTTGGAGGTGGGACCTGGTGGGAGATGGTTGGATCATGGGAGTGGTTTCTCATGAATTGTTTAGCACTATCCACTTAGTGCTGTTCTCGTGATAGTGAGTTCTCACAAGATCTGGTTCTTTAAAAGTGTGTAGCTCCTCCCGCCTCCATCTCTTTTGCTCCTGCTTCTGCCATGTAAGAATTTGGGTCGCCCTTTGCCTAATGACATGTTTGTAAGTTTCTTGAGGCTTCCCCAGAAGCTGAACAGATGTCAACATCATGTTTTCTGTACAGCCTGTAGAACTGTGAGCCAATTAAGGTATTCTTTTTTTTTTTTTTTTTTTGAGACAGAGTCTCACTCTGTTGCCCAGGCTGGAGTGCAGTGGTGCAATCTTGGCTCACCACAAGCTCCGCCTCCCGGGTTCACGCCATTCTCCTGCCTCAGCCTCCCAAGTAGCTGGGACTACGGGCGCCTGCCACCACGCCTAGCTAATTTTTTGTATTTATTTTTAGTAGAGACGGGGTTTCACCATGTTAGCCAGGATGGTCTCGATCTCCTGACCTCATGATCCGCCCGCCTCAGCCTCCCAGAGTGTTAGGATTACAGGCATGAGCCACCATGCCCGGCCTCAGGTATTTCTTTATAGCAATACCAGAATGAACTAACACACCACCTTTGCTTTCTTTTGGTTACTGTTTGCATGGAATATAGTTTTATATTCTTTCACTTGCAGTCTATGTATGTCCTTAGAACTAAAGTCCTTTATAGATAGCATATAAGTGGATTTTTAAAAAATCCATTTGGCCAAATATGTCTCTTGATTGGTGTTTTAATCCATTTACATTTAAAGTAATTACTGATAGAAAGACTTTTGCCATTTGTTAATAGTTTTCTGTATGTCTTGAAGCTATTTTTTTTAACCCTCTTTTCCTCTCTTACTGCCTTCCTTTTGTGTTTCGTTGATTTTTGTAGTGGCATGCTTCAATTCTTCTTTTACTTCTTTTTGTGGATATGCTATAGAAATTTTCTTAGTGGTTAGCATGGGAAGTACCTAAAACATCTTAAGGTTATAACAATCTATTTTAAACTGCTAACAACTTCAATTGCATATAAAAACTACTCTACATTTCTGTCCCCTGCTGATTTTATGTTATTGATGTCACGTATTACGTTGTTTATATTGTATATCTGTTGACATAGATGTATAGTTATTTTTATGCTTTTGTCTTTTAACTTATATGCCAGAATAAAAGTGATTGTAATACTAGAGGATTCTATATTTATTTAAATATTTACATTTCCCAGAAAACTTAACATTTTCATATGCTTTTACATTGCTGTTATAAAGTAAAAATAAAAACCTAAGCCCCTCACTACTGAATGGACTCCCTCCCAGCCAGGGGGACTCCAGAAAGACCTTAAAAACTGAGTTCTTGGTCATCATGGGGTGGGAGATCATATATGCCTCATCATACTCCCTCCCTTTTAGGATTTAGATACAAAAACTGACCATAATTAATATTAAAATAGTGATTATAAGACTGACAAAACAGGCTTTCTAGGGCCATAAGATACCAAATTATAAATAGGATCTAAGGTGATGCAAGCAAGGGTTTAAGTCATGTACTTCTACACTTAGATAATAAACTATGTTTTAAATGCCACAAGGTTTTTCTCTTTCTCTAGCAGCTAAACAAGCACTGACCTTGAGATAAGCAATGCTGAAGCATTTGCAGCTCACCAACCATCAAACACTGACTAACAGAGTCCCTCTGTTCCTCAAGCCATAACCAGATTGTTGATTGAACACGATGCTGATTTTAGTTATTTTTCCCCTGAAAAGAAGACTACCAACAATGAGCTGTTTCTGGCCAGTTTACAGGGGTTATGGACTTGAGTGCTTTTGTGTCCTGAAAAGATCCTTTGACATTTAGGGCCTAACTGTAATACATTTACATGTTAAGGCTCCACCCCAAAATGAATATGGGCTATGACCCATGTAACCTGCATGTGTGTTCAATACACGTGCATTAGAACCACCTTCATGAATATTCATAGCTCCTCCTATAACCTGTTAAATATGTATGTTTCACCAACTCATTCAGCATAAACCTCCTATCCCAACCCCTATTCCTTTGAAGTGCCAGTTTCTGGGTCTCTGTCAGAGACCATGCTTCCCTGCCTGTAGAATGGCCACTTTGCATGCTGTAACCCTTTACAATAAGTAAAGTCTCCTTCTCCAAATCTTTTTTGAGACAGGGTCTTGTTCTGTTGCCCAGGCTGGAGTGCAGTGGCATGATATCAGCTCACTGCAATCTCTGCCTCCCAGATTCAAGTGATTCTCCTGCCTCGGTCCCCTGAGTAGCTGGGACTATAGGCCTGTGCTACCACACCTAGCTAATTTATGTATTTTTAGTAGAGACGGGGTTTCACCATGTTGACCAGGCTGATCTTGAACTCTTAACCTCAAGTGATCTGCCTGCCTTGGCCTCCCAAAGCGCTGATTACAGGTATGAGCCACCGCATCCATCTTCCTTCTCCAGATTTGTAAAGACTTTGTAATTTTTCTTTTAAAGTTAAGATGTACTGTCCTTTCATTTCAACTTGAAGGACTCCCTTTAGCATTTCTTGTAGGATAAGTCTAGAGGTGTTAAAGTCTTTCAACTTTTATTTATCTAGAAAAGTCTGAATTTGTACTTAATCTTTTGAAAAATAGCTTTGCTGGGTAGTATTTTTGATTGGCAGTTATTTTCTTTTTTTTAGCACTTTGAACATATCACCCTACTCCCTCTGGCATGCAAGGTTTTTGCTGAGAAGTCTGCAGATAATCTTACAGGGTTGGTTCCCTCATAAATGATGAGTCTCTTGCTGCTTTCAAGATTTTTTCATTGTGATGTGACGGTTTGATTACAGTGTGTCTTGGTGTAATTCTTTTTTATTTTTAATTGTATGTCTTTTTGAAGTTCTTTGAGCTTCTTGAATTTGTATGTCCATTTCTTTCCTCAGATTTGGGAAGTTTTTGGTCATTATTTCTTCAAATACACTCTCTTCCTCTTTTCTCTCTCTTCTCCCTCTGGAATTACTATAATGTGTATATTGGTTGGCTTGATGGTGTCCTGTAAGACCCTTAGTCTCTCTTCATTTTTTTTTTCTTTTCACTCCCTAACTTAATAATTTCAAATGAGCTGTCTTCAAGTTTACTGATTCTTTCTTCTACTTGGTATACTGTTAAATACCTACTGTAAATTTTTAAAGTTTAGCTATTGTACACTTCAGCTCCAGAATTTCTGTTTTTTTTAAATGTTTCCATCTCTTTATTGATATTTTCATTTTATTCATCCATTGTTTTCCTGATTTCATTTAGTTGTATATCTGTGTTCTCCTTTAGTTAAGCAAGCAGCATTAACATGATTTATTTTTAATTTTATTTTTAAATTTCAGGGATACATGTGCAGGTTTTTTAAATCTTTATTTGAAATTCAAGGGCACACGTGCAGGTTTGTTACATAGGTAAACTTTTGTCACAGGGGTTTGTTGTACAGATTATTTCATCACCCAGGTTTTAAGCCTAGTACCCATTAGTTATTTTTCCTCATCCTCTCCCTCCTCCCATCCTCCATCCTCTAGTAGGCCCCAGTGCATGTTGTTCCCCTCTATGTATCCCTGTGTTCTTATCATTTAGCTGCCACTTACCAGTGAGAACATGAGGTATTTGGTTTTCTGTTCCTGCATTAGTTTCCTAAAAATAATGGCCTCCAGCTTCATTCATGTTCCTGCAAAGGACATAATGTTATTCTTTTTATGGCTGCATAATATTCCATGGTGTATATATACCACATTTTATTTATGCAGTATACCATTGATAGGCATTTAGGTTGATTCTGTGTCTTTGCTATTGTGAATAGTGCTGCAATAAACATATGCATGCATATGTCTTTATAATATAATAATTAATATTTCTTTGAGTATGTACCCAGTAATGGGATTGCTGGGTCAAATGGTAGTTCTGTCTTTAGGTCTTTGAGGAATTGCCACACTGTCTACCACAATGGTTGAATGAATTTACATGCCCACCAACAGTTTTTAAGTGTTCCTTTTTCTCTACAGCCTTGCCAGCTTCTGTTATTTTCTGACTTTTTAATATTAGTCATTCTGCCTGGTGTGAGATTGTATCTCATTGTGATTTTGATTTGCATTTCTCTTGTGATCAGTGATGTTGAGCTTTTTTTATATGCTTTTTGTCTACATGTATGTCTTCTTTTGAAAAGTTATCTGTTCTTGTCCTTTGCTCACTTTTATAAGGTTGTTTTTCTCTTTAAATTTGTTTAAGTTCCCTATAGACGCTGGATATTTGACCTTTGTAGATGTTTGCATTCTGTAGGTTGTCTGTTTATTGATAGTTTCTTTTGATGTTCAGAATCTCTTTGGTTTAACTAGATCCCACTTGCCAGTTTTTGTTTCTGTGTGATTGCTTTTGGAGTCTTCGTCATGAAATCTTTGCCCATTGCTGTGTCCAGAATGGTATTGACTAGGTAGTCTTTTAGGGTTTTTATAATTTTCAGTTTTACATTTAAGTCTTTAATTCATCTTGAGTTAATTTTTGTATATGGTGTAAGGAAGAGGTCCATTTCAATCTTCTGCATATGGCTAGCCTGTTATCCCAGCTCCATTTATTGAATAGGGAATCATTTTCTGATTGTTTGTTTTTGTCAGTTTTGTTGAATACCAGATAGTTGTAGGTGTGTGGTCTTATTTCTGGCTCTCTATTCTGTTCTATTGGTCTATATGTTTGTTTTTGTACCAGTATCATGCTGTTTTGGTTACTGTAGCCCTGTAGTATAGTTTAAAATCAGGTACTATGATGCCTTCAGCTTTGTTCTTTTTGCTCTGTATTGCTTTGGCTATTCAGGCTCCTTTTTGGTCCCATGTGAATTGTAAAATAGTTTTTTTCTAGTTATGTGAATAATCTCAAGTTTAATAGGCATAGCTTTGAATTTATAACTTGCTTTGAGCAGTATGGCCTTTTCAACAACATTGATTCTTTGTATTTATGAACATAGAATGTTTTTTTCATTTGTTTGTGTCATCTCTAATTTTTTGAGCAATGCCTTATTGTATTCCTTGTAGAGATTTTTCATCTCCCTAGTTAGCTATATTCCTAGGTATCTTATTCTTGTTGTGGCAAGTGTGAATGGGATTGCATTCTTGACTTGACTCTCAGTCTGACTATTGTTGGTTTATAGGAATGCTAGTGATTTCTGCACATTGATTTTGTATCCTGAGAGTTTCCTAAAGTTGCTTATAAGCTTAAGGAGCTTTTATGCTGAGATTATAGGGTTTTTCAGATAAAGCATCATGTCATCTTCAAACAGGGGTAGTTTGACTTCCTCTCTTCCTATTTGGATGCCCTTTATGTCTTTCTCTTGCCTGATTACTCCGGCCAGGACTTCCGATACTATGTTGAATAGGAGTGGTGAAAAGGGCATCCTTATCTTGTGCTGGTTTTCAAGGGGAATGCTTCCAGCTTTTGCCCATTCAGTATGATGTTGGCTGTAGGGTAGGCATATATGGCTCTTATTATTTAGAGGTATGTTCCTCTTCCTCTATATCTAATTTATTGAGAGTTTTTAAACATGAATGGATATTGAATTTCACGGAGCCTTTTTTTGTCTTCAATTCTGTTTATGTCTTCAATTCTGTCACATGTATAGATTTGTGTATGTTGAACCAACCTTGCATTCCAGGGATAAAGCCTACCTGATCATGGTAGGTATGCTTTCTGACGTGCTGCTGGATTTGGTTTACCAGTATTTTGTTGAGGATTTTTGCATCAATGTTTATCAAGGACATAGGCCTGAAGTTTTCTTTTTTTGTTGTATCTCTGCCAGATTTTGATGTCTGTATGATACTGAACTCACAGAATGAGTTATAAGGTGTCCCTCCTCCTCATTTTTTTTGGAATAGTTTCCGTAGGAATAGAACCAGCTCTTCTTTGTACATCTGGTAGAATTCAGCTGTGAATCCATCTGGTGCCAAGCTTTTGTAAGTTGGTAGTGTATTTATTACTGTTTCAATTTCAGAACTTGTTATTGGTCTGTTCAGGGATTCAATTTCTTCCTGGTTCAGTCTTGGGAGGGTGTATGTGTCCAGGAAGTAGTTTATCTCTTCTAGATTTTCTAGTTTATGTGCATAGAAGTGTTCATAATATTCTCTGATGGTTGTTTGCATTTCTGTGTGGTCAGTGGTTATATCTCCCTTATCGTTTCTGATTGTGTTTTTTTGAATCTTCTCTTTTTCTTCTTTATTAGTCTATCTAGCAATCTATCTATCTTATTAATTTTTTTCAAAAAACCAGCTCCTGGGTTTGTTGATCTTTTGAATGGTTTTTCATGTGTCTGTCTCCTTCAGATTAGATCTGCTTTTGATTATTTCTTGTCTCCTGCTAGCTTTGAAATTTGTTTGCCCTCATGTCTCTAGTTCTTTTATTTGTGATGTTAGATTGTTAACTTGAGATCTTTTAAATTTTTTGATATAGGCATTTAGTGCTATAAATATCCCTGTTAACACTGCTTTAGCTGTATCCTAGAGATTCTTGTATGTTGTATCTTTGTTCTCATTAATGTCAAAGAACTTCTTTATTTCTGCCTTAATTTAATTATTTACCACAAAGTCATTCAGCAGCAGGTTATTCAATTTCCATGTAATTTAATTGTTTTGAGTGAATTTCCCAGTCTTGATTTCTAATTTGATTGTGCTGTGGTCTAAGAAACTATTTGCTGTAATTTCAATTTTTTGCATTTGCTGAGGCATGTTTTACTTCTGATTATGTGATTGATTTTAAAGTATTTGCCATGTGGTGACAAGAAGAATGTATATTCTGCTGTTTTGGGGTGGAGAGTTCTGTAGGTCTATCAGGTGCATTTGATGCAGTGCTGAGTTCAGGTCCTGAACATCTTTGTTAATTTTCTGTCTCAGTGATCTGTCTAATATTGTCAGTGAGGTGTTAAATTCTCCCACTACTGTTATGTGGGAGTCTAAGTCTCTTTGAAGGCCTCTAAGAACTTGTTTTATTAATGTGGGTGCTCCTGTTTTGGGTACATATAGATTTATGATAGTTAGAGCTCCTTGTTTAATTGAACCCTCTACCATTATATAATGCCCTTCTTTGTCTTTTCTGATCTTTGTTGATTTAGAGTCTGTTTTGTCAGAAACTAGAATTGCAACCCCTGCTTTTTTCTGTTTTCCATTTGCATGGTAGATGTTTCTCCATTCCTTTATTTTGAGCCTATGTGTGTCACCGCATGTGAGATGGGCTTCTTGAATACAGCATACCAATGTTTTCTTTATCCAACTTGCCACTCTATGTCTTTTAATTAAAATATTTAACTCATATACATTTAAGGTTAGTATTGATATGTACAGATTTGATCCTGTCATCATGATGTTAGCTATTTATTTTGCAGACTTGTTTATGTGGTTGCTTTATAGTGTCACTAGTCTGTGTATTTGTGTGTTTTTGTAGTGGCTGGTAATGGTCTTTCCACATTTAGTGCTTCCTTCAGAAGCTCTTAAAAGAGAGGTCTGGTCGTAACAAATTCTCTCAGCATTTGCTTGTCTGGAAAGGATCTTATTTCTCCTTTGCTTATGAAGCTTAGTTTGGCCAATATGACATTTTGTGTTGGAATTTCTTTCCTTTAAGAATGTCGAATATTGGCTTCCAGTCTTTTCTGGCTTATAGGGTTTTAGCTGAGAGGTGCACTGTTAGTCTGACGGCCTTCCTTTTGTAGGTGAACTGAACTTTCTCTCTAGCTGCCTTCCTTTAACTTTTTTGTTTTTTTTTTTTTTTCATTTTGACCTTGGAGAATCTGATGGTCATGTGTCTTGGGGATGATTTTCTTGTGAGGTATCTTAGTGGGGTTCTCTGCATTTCCTGTATTTGAATGTTGGCCTCTCTAGCTAGGTTGGGGAGGTTATCATGGATGATATCCTGAAATATATTTTCCAGGTTGGTTTCATTTTCCCCATCTCTTTCAAGTAGAACAATCAGTTGTAGATTCAGTCTCTTTACATAATCCTATTTGCGTTATTGCACTGGCGGTGGTGTTGGCTTGGGGTGGGGTGCTGACCAGTGGAGGTCTGGGTGCCTTCTCTGTGCCTTGCGAGCAGGAGTGATCTCTCAGGGTGTGAGAGGATCCCCTGTTCTTTCTGTAGTGTAACACAAGGGAGGGGTGCTGGTGGGGATGGAGCTTGCTGGCTCTGTGTCCATCAAAGCTCTATCTGCAGTGGCAGTTAGCAGGAATGGAGGGGCCTATTGCACTCCCATGTGCTGGCTGGGCAAGTAAAGCAAAACCTGCCCCTGCAGACATGTGTCAGCAAAGTGGTGCGGGAAGTTGATGTGGGCTTGGGGGAAGCTATAGTATGGGGAGGAAATGTGAGGACTGGTGTGTGGCTGTAGGAGCTGCCTCACTGGAGCCCTCCACCAGTCAGGCACAGTTCACCAGGGCAGAAGCTATGATGTGGGCCCCCAGGGTACCCAAGACTGCCCTATGAACATGCATGGCCAGGCTGGGGTCCCAAAAGAGGCCAGCAGACCAAGGAGTGCTCAGGTCTGACCAGCCCCATCTGATATACAAGACCGCCCTGCAAAGCTCAGGTTCAACAGGTCCGTTAGGGTTAAAGTCTCTTGCGGGATCAAGTCAAGCTTAGAGGGATGACTGTCCCTGGCCATGATCCTGCACCCAACCCTCTGGGCTCTGTATCAGCTGGCTTGCTGCCCCGCCACTTTACTTGTTTATTGGTGGCTCTACTCCAGAGAGATGTTTGTCAGCAATCACTTAGTGCAATCAGCCCAGAATTGGAGGGTCTGTGCTGTGAGCCCAAGCAAGCCAGGCGTTCCTTGTCCAGTGACACATAGTTGCAGGGTCGCGGTAGGGGGTGGGACCTATGGGAGACAGGCTGGTCCCCTCTGTAAGTGGGAAAAATCTCACTTGGTCATGATGAATGACCAGTTTTTATCAGAGATATTGGCCCATAGTTTCTTTATTATGTACCTTTGTCTAATTTCAGCATCAGTGTAATACTTGTATCATATAATGAGTTTGGAAGCATTCCCTTCTCTTCTATTTTTTCAGAATAGTTTGAGTAGGATTGGTATCAGTTCTTGAAATGTTTGGTAAAATTTAGTAGTGAAGCCATCAGTTCCTGGGCTCTTCTTTGCTAGGAGACATTTTACTATGGCGTCCATCTTGTTACTTATTATTGGTCTATTCAGGTTTTGAATTTTTTCCCTGGTTCAAACTTGGTATGTTGATTGTATCTAGGAATATATCCATTTGTTCCAGGTTTTCCAATTTATTGGCACATAGCTACTCATAGTAAGTCTATAATGATCCTTTGAATTTCTGGTGTATCACTTGTAATGTCTCTTTTTTCAACTCTGATTTTATTTATTTGGGTCTTCTCTCTTTTTTTCTTAGTCTGTCTCAACTTCTGTCAATTTTATTTATCTTTAGAAAACAACTTTCTATTTTGTTGATCTTTTGTATTCTTCTTTTGTTGCAATTTCATTTATTTCTGCTGTGATCATTATTATTTCTTTTCTTCTACTAATTTTGAGCTTGGTTTGCTCTTGCTTTTCTAGTTCTTTAAGATATATCAATAGGTTGTTTACTTGAAGTTGTTATACTTTTTGATGTGGCACTTATTGCTATAAACTTCCCTCTTAGTACTGCTTTTGCTGTATCTCATACATTTTGGTATGTTGTATTCCCATTCTCATTTGCTTCAAGAAATTTTCAATTTCCTTCTTAATTTTTGTATTGACCCAACTGTCATTCAGGAACATATTGTTTAATTTCTGCGGGTTTGTATAGTTTCCAAAGTTCCTCTTGTTATTGTTTTCTACTTGTAATTCATTGAGGTCAGTGAAGATAAGTATACTTGATGTGATTTCAGTTTTTTAAAAAAATATTTTAATACTTGTTTTGTAGCCTAACATATAGTCTATCCTTCAGAACGATCTATGTGTTGAGGAGAAGAACGTATATTCTGCAGCCATTGGATGAAATGTTCTGTAAATATCTATTAGATCCATTTGGTCTATAGTGCAGAATATGTCTGATGTTTCTTCATTGATTTTTTTTGTCTGAATGATCTGTCCAATACTGATAGTGGGCTGTTGAAGTCTCCAACTATTATTGTTTTGGGATTTACCTCTCTCTTTAGCTCTAATAATATTTTATTTACATATCTGGGTGCTCCAGTGTTGAAGGCATATAAATTTACCATTGTTATATCTTCTTGTTGAATTGACCCCTTTGTTAGTATATAATGACACTGTTTCTCTCTTGTCATAGTTTTTGTCTTGAAATCTATTTTATCTGATAAAAGTATAGCTACTCCTGTCCCACTCTACTTTGATTTCTATGTGTGTCTTGTAGGCAGCAGACAGCTGGGTCTTTTTTAAAAAAAATTCATTTAGTAACTTGATTTTTGACTGGAGAATTTAGTCCACTTATATTCAATGTTATTATTGGTAAGGATGGACTTATTTTGCTATTTGTGGCATGGTTGCTTTATGTTTTTCCCTCCTTCCTTTCCTTTCCTTCCTTTCTTTGCTTCCCTTCCTTCCTTACCTTCCCCTTCCCCTTTTCCTTCCTTCCTTCCTCCCTCCCTCCCTCCCTTCCTTCTTTCCATCCATCCTTCCTTCCTTCCTCTTTCCTTTTTTCCTTCCTATCTTTCTTTTAGTGAAGGTGATTTTCTCTGGTGGTATATTTTAATTTCTTGCTTGTGTGTGTGTGTGTGTGTGTGTATGTGCTATAGGTTTTTTTTATTTGAGGTTACCATGAGGCTTGCGCATTGCATCAAATAAACCATTATTTTTAACTGATGACAACTTAGCTCTGATTGCCAAAAAAATGCAAAGAGAAAATGGATAAAAACTCTACACTTTAACTTCATCCCCTTTACTTTTAAACCTTTTGCTGTTTCTATGTGTATCTTATTACTCCATGTCTTTAAAAGTCGTATAGTTATTATTTTTATAGATTTATAGATTTATCTATTTGTATTTCCACTTAAGGTAAGAATAGTTTACACACCACAATTACAGTGTTATAATATTCTGTGTTTGTGTACTTAGTTTTGCTAGTGAGTTCATACCTTCAGGGTTTTTGTTTTTTTATTATTTCTCATTAATGTCCTCTTCTTTCAGATTGAAGAACTTCTTTAGCATTTCTTGTAGGACAGGTCTGCTGTTGATGAAGTCCCTCAGCTTTTGTTTGTCTTGGTATGTCTTTATTTTGCCATCATATTGGAAGAATATTTTTGCCAGATATAATATTCTAGACTAAAAGTTATTTTTCCTTTTTGTATTTTGAATATATCATGTGACTCTCTCCTGGCCTGTATGGTTTCCACTGAGAAGTCTGCTGCCAGATGTATTAGAAGTCCTTTGTATGTCATCTTTTTCTTTCCTCTTGCTGCTTTTAGTATCTGTTCTTTATTCTTGACCTTTGGGAGTTTGACTATTAAATTTCTTCAGGTAGTCTTATGTGGGTTAAATCTGCTTATTGTTCTATAACCTCCTAGTACTTAAATATTGATATATTTCTCTAGGTTTGTAAAGTTTCTGTTATCTCTGTGAATAAACTTTCCACCTTTATCTCTCTCTCTACCTCTTTCTTGAGGTAATAACTCTTAGATTTGCCCTTTTCAGGCTATTTTTTAGATCTTGCAGGCATGCTTCATTTAAAAAAAAATTTTTTTTCTTTTGTTTTCTCTGTGTGTTTTCAAATAACCTGTCTTCAAGCTCACTGATTCTTTCCTCTGCTTGATCAATTCTGCTATTGAGATACTCCGATGCATTCCTCAGTTTCTCAACTAAATTGTTTAGCTCTAGAATTTTTGCTTGATTTTTAAAAATTATTTGAATCTCTTTGTTGAATTTACCTGATAAATTTTGAGTTCTTCCTCTGTGTTATCTTGAAGTTCATTGAGTTTCCTCAAAACAGCTATTTTGAATTCTCTGTCTGCAAGGTCACATATTTCTGTCACTCCTGCATAGTTCACTGGTACTTTATTTAGTTTGTTTGATGAGGTTATGTTTTCCTGGGTGGTCCTGATGCTTGTGGATGTTTGTGTCTGGGCATTGAACAGTTAGGTATTTATTCTAATGTTTGCAGTCTTAGCTTATTTGTGCCCATCCTTCTTGAGAATACTTTTCAGGTATTCAAATGAAATTGTGTGTTGTCATCAAAGTCTTTGGTCACTCTAGCTGTATCTGCATTAGAGGACAACCCAAACTCATTATCACTGTGGCTGTCGCAGACTTGTAGTGGTACTACATTGGTGATCTTGGGTAAGATCTAGAAATATTCCCTGGATTAAAAGGCAAAGTGTCTTATTCTCTTTCCTTACTTTCCTCCAAACAAGCAGAGTCTATCTCCCAATGCTATACTGACTGGACTTGAGGGAGGTGTGACACAAGCACTTTCATATGGCCACCACTGCTGGGATTGTGCTGGGTCACACCTAAAGCCAACACAGTGCTTGGTTTTGCCCAAGACCTGTGGTGACTGTTGCCACTGATGTTTATTCAAGGCCCAAGGGCTCCTTACTCAGCATGTTGGTGAATCCTGCCAGGCCTAGGTCTTTCCCTTCAGGGCAGCAGAGTCCCTTTTGGCCCAGGGTGGGTCTAGAAATGCCATCCAGGAGCTACGCCCTGGTATTGAGAATCTTAGGAATCTATTTGGTGCTTTATTTTACTGTGGCTGAGCTGGGGCCCAGGCTGCAAGACAAAATCCTTTTTACTCTTCCCTCTCTTTTCCTCAAACATAAGGAGTTTCTCCTCATGGCCGCCATAGCTGGGAATGTAGAGAGTCACACCCAAAGCCAGTACAGTAATGGGTCTCGCTCAGGGCCTGTGGCAACTACTGCCTGTCTACTGCTGAAGTTTATGCAAGGTCTAAGGGATTTTTAGTCAGCAAGTGATGAATCCTGCCACGACTAGGTCTTTCCATTCAGGGCAGTGGGTTCCCTTCTGTCGTCTGGGAACTAGGGCCTGGATTCTGGGCTTCAGGACTCTGCTTGGTGCTTTATTATACTGTGGCCCACCTGGTGTCCAAGTTGCAAAACAAAGTTCTCTCTACTCTTCCCTTTCCTCTCATCAAGCAGAAGGAAGGAGACTGTCTCAGAGCTCTGGGTGGTAATGCCTGGGGTTGGGGGAGGGGTGACGCAATTACCCCCTTGGCTGCCCCAGCTGGTTCACTAAGTCATGTGTACCGCAAGACCACTGGCTCTGAGCCCAGCATAGCACCGAGACTTGCCTAGGAATTGAAGTCCCTGTGGCCTAGAATGCCTTTCAAATTAATTTAGGAGTCCAGTGCCCTATAGTCTGCAGTGATGGGGCTAGCCCAAATTCGGGTTCCAACTGCTGGCTAAATGATTCCCCTCTGGCTAGGGCTGGTCTAAATGCTCTCTTTATGGATGCCAGCTGAATTCTGCCCTATCTTGCCTTCTGTTGTGACAGGCCAGCACTGAGTTCTAATGCAAAAGTCCACAATTATTTTGTTCTCTCTCCCTCAAGCATACACATTCTCTCTTGGTGCCACAAAGTCACTGCCAGGGAATGGGGGAGGGGTGGTGACAAAATTCAAGACTGTTTTACCTACCCTCTTCAGTGCCTCTTTTCTTGTTATGATGTTATATGTTGTGATGTTAAAACAAGGTACTGTGTTCACATACTTAATAGTTGGTTCTTATGAAAGTACTTTCTTGCGTGGACAATTGTTCAATTTGGTGTTCCTTCAAGGAAGTGAGAGACTACTGCTGGAGGGTTGTATTTGGCATCTTGCTCCATGTCTTCCCCTCCCCAGCCCTCTGTATTGAATGGTGTGTTTATTCTCACACATTTATCATATATGGTTTCCATATGTGAGTAGATCTACTTTTGAGCTCTCACTTCTGCTTGCTTGAGCTAATACCCTGAGCCAATACCAGACAGTCTTAAATACTGTTGCTTTATATAATATGCCCCCTCCCCTTCTTGTTCCTCTTCAAATTTGTCTTTGAAATTCTTGGTATTTTGTCAACTTCAGTGAAAAAGTCAGGTAAGACTCTGTGTTTATATTTAATTTGTAGATTTTTTTTAAAGATAATTACAGACTCTTTAATATAGAGTTTTCAAATATTTGGAGTTGGTAATTTTCCCGTTAATTTAGGTCTTTTTTTTTCTATCCTTCAGTATTTTTTTTGTGTCCTTTGTAAAAGACCATTAGAATGATTTGCACAATAAGAGATTAACAATAACAAATAATAAATATAATTATAAGACTATACTGTAATAAAAAGTTTGTGAATGAGGTCTCTCTCTCTCTCCGTCTCAGAATATCTTATTACACTGTACTCACCTATTTTTGGACCTTAATTGATTGTGGGTAATTGAAACGAGGGAATCTGGCCACCCAGATTAATTTATAATTCTGCCTAATGTGTAAATTAAACTTTATTATAGGTAAGTATGTACAGGAACAAACATACGATATGTAGAGTTAGGTACTATCTGTGGTTTCAAGCATCCACTGGTGGTCTTGGACTGTATCCCCTGCTGATAAGGAAGGACTACTGTAGACAATAATGGAATATGAAAATATAAACAGTTTCATCCATTCTTTCCCATTTCTTGTGTCATATATTTATTTTTCTTTTTTTATTGTTTTGACTAGAATATCAATGTTAAAAGGCAACTGTGAATGCCCTCTGCTATTTCTTTTATTTTCTATTTCATTGATTTTTATTCTAATCTTTATTGCATATTTTTTGTTTTCAGAATATTCTTGTTCTTTTATAATATCTTGATTTGAATATTTAATTTTCAGCTACTAGTTTTAAATATATCCATTCAATTCTAATAAATTTACCTCTAAATGCCACTTTAGCTGCCATCTCATAAATTTTGATATATAGTACTTTTATAGATGTTAATTTATGACTATTCTATTGCAATATCCTCATTACATTTTAAAGGTTTCAAATATTGAAGCTTAAGGGAAATTTTCTTTTTAAATAATCTTTATTGTTTATTTCCCATTGTATTATATTATAGTCAGAGGTTATAATTTACATGCTATTAATTATTTGACCAGATATCAGCAAAGAATATTCAATGCATTTCAACTTTTCTGAATAATCTATGTGCACATTAAAAGAATGTGTTTCATAGCTGGTGTCTTGGGTTACACCTGTAATCCTAGTACTTTGGGAGGCTGAAGCAGGAGGATTGTTTCAGGCCAGGAATTTGAGAACAGCCTGGGCAACACAGTGAGACACCACCTCTACAAAAGCTTAAAAAGTTAGCTGAGCGGAGGCGGGCAGATCACGAGGTCAGGAGATTGAGACCATCCTGGCTAATATGATGAAACCCC